>NW_015090868.1:1963600-2018253 GCF_001431845.1 Calidris pugnax | reverse complement strand
TGCGGGGTGGGGAGGGGGGAATAGAGGGGGAAAAAAAAAAGGGTCGTTCCTACCTGTTCTCCCTCTCGGTGCTGCCAGAAGGGAAGAGCCCGGCGGCTCCCGCATCCCTCGGATGCCGCCCAGCCCGTGGGATGCCGCCCCCGCCCCGCGGAGGAGCGGCCGCCGCTCACGGGCGCCCCGCAGCGCCCTGGCTCCAGCCCCAGCCGCTCCCGATCCACTGCCTGCCCCCTACAACCATCGGGGGAAGGAGGGGAGGCTGGATTTAGGCGCATTCGGCGGGATCCCGCTGATCTTTGCACCGTTCAGCGCCCCCCACCCCGCCCGTTGAACCGAGATCTACACCCCCGAATTGGGCTGCGAACCCCAATTTGTTCTCTTCTCCCAGCAAAACCCAAAGTCTGAATCCAGCACCTGGCTACAGAGCTATGACCTTTATCATAGTATCATAGAATCATTGAGGTTGGAAGAGACCCTTGGGATCATCGAGTCCAACCATCTACCCTACTCTACAAAGTCCTCCCCTACACCATATCCCTCAGTACCCCATCTAAATGTCCCTTAAACACATCCAGGGATGGTGGCTCAACCACCTCCCTGGGCAGCCTATTCCAATGCCCGACCCAATTAGCAGGTTGAAGGTGGTGCAGAGGTCCTTATTTTTAAGCAGACAAGTCTTGTTCCTTCAGTAAAAAAAAAAAAGTGTTCTTTCCTGGAGGGTGACATATCCCCTTCATTACAAAAAAAAAAAATAAATAATAGGGGGAACTACAAGAAACAAACCCCAAACCAGCTGTTCCCCAACACAGCAGCACAGAGAGCAGCCTCCCTTCTTCCCCACATCCTTAAATCCCATGTTTGTATCAGCTCCTCTCGGGCCCCACTCTTCCAATCCAATCTACATCAAAGCGTTACCAGTGCTGGATACTGGTTTCCCCAGTTGCCCAAGGTGAACGCAGTGAAATCAGGTGCTGCGCTCAGTTCCATCCCAACTCTGCCACTTTTTGAGCCAAAATTGATTATGTGATTCCTGACCTCCCACTGCTGAGAAAAAAAGATGCCTTTTGCCAGCCAGATCCCCAGATTCAGACACCACCTGGATAAAAAAGCCATACAGCCTTGCATCCTGACTGCTACTCTAATTTTTGGCTGTCAGAAGTGGTCCATCCACTGTTCTTCAGGGGAATGGGGTATAACAGGAAAACACCACCCATGCTGGGTCAGACCAAAGAGCCATCTAACGCATTTTTTTGTCTCTGTGCCCAATACTGGATATTTTAAAGGAAAACTGTAAGTTTGGGCAAGCATTTACTGGTACTTTCCCACTCCTTGCTGATTTGCAGCTCAGTGAATTCCTGAGTCAGAAGCGATGTTTGTGCAAAACCCCTCGCTATACGACTCTGGAAGAAATAACTATTCATTAAATGCTGGAAATCACTTTTTCACCTGCGGTGTTGCAGAGAAGACCGGTCACACAAGCCCCGTATGGGTGGTCTATGCCCTTTTCAGCCCCTCCATGACCAAAGCCATGGTACACACGAGCACAGACAAACCAGAAATGAAGCCCATGCACCAGCTCCAGTATTTGGAGGGCTGTGAAGTGTGGTGACTGCTGTCTTTACATTAGCAATTACATATGTACAAGAGCCATCTAACGCATTTTTTTGTCTCTGTGCCCAATACTGGATATTTTAAAGGAAAACTGTAAGTTTGGGCAAGCATTTACTGGTACTTTCCCACTCCTTGCTGATTTGCAGCTCAGTGAATTCCTGAGTCAGAAGTGATATTTGTGCAAAAACCCTCACTATACGACTCTGGAAGAAATAAATATTCATTAAATGCTGGAAATCACTTTTTCACCTGCGGTGTTGCAGAGATGACTGGTCACACAAGCCCTGTATGGTTGGTCTATGCCCTTTTCAGCCCCTCCATGACCAAAGCCATGGTACACACGAGCACAGACAAACCAGAAATGAAGCCCATGCACCAGCTCCAGTATTTGGAGGGCTGTGAAGTGTGGTGACTGCTGTCTTTACATTAGCAATTACATATGTACATTTATATGCAAAATCTACAGATACAAACCACCGCGACGACAGGGCTGAATTTTGCAGCGCTCCTTTGAAAGATTCAGAGGTTGCTGGTATCACAGCACTCACACGTTTTTAGGCAGCAGAATTGGGGTGTACTGATAGAAAACTTCCAAAGTAGCCACCAGAAAAGAGGTAAATCCTGTCTTTGCCAGTTCCTTCAGATCAGTCAAATCGCTCAGTTACATCAGACCCTTGATGCCAAAAGTCGATCTTTGCACTTTCCTGGAAGAAAAAATATGCTAAAGCGAGATTTATTTATTTTTTCCTAAGGACCAACCCTTTCAGCAAAGCCATGCAGTCACAGAACTCAGTAGCAAAGTGATGGACAGGTTTCAGGAACACGTGGCTTTACCGGTAATTCTCTCACTTTGAGTTTATTAGATGTATCTAGAATTTCTGTGGAGAAACCAGAACCTGTTCAGTATGTGCTGTGAAGGCTAGAAAAGGCACGGGCCCACTAGGTGGCACAAATACATCATTTAAAAATAAGAAGCAAGCAGGGGTGTGTGCTGGGGGGTGTCTACCTCCTATTCAACATATTTTATTTATGCAAAGCAAAGGGGTACAGATAAAGGCGGCACACGCGGCTGGAGTCCAGTGACCCACACGTCTCTTTTCACACAAAAACAAGCTCAGACATCAACGTGCTCCTTTGGGCTTCGAGGCTCAATGGAAATCTCCCCAAAGAGCAGTATCTGCTCCTGCAGACCTGGGCTTACTCACGCCTGACTAACCACGCTGCAACTCGTTTCTCCACCTGCATCCCAGAAAACACAGCTCTCCCCGCTCAGTGGTACAAAAAACAAGCAGAAGCAGCTACTGATATCCTAATTTTTCCCACTTCCTTCCATTTGCCATCATGCCACTCCAGTTAGTTCAAGCAAAACAGTCTAATTCCTGCACCATCACCTTGAAATGGGAAAGGACAAACCAGGTGGAGCAGCTCTGCTGGGATGATGCTGAGCAAGCAGCACACACAGGTGCAACAGGCAACTGCCACGTGATAAACTCCAAAACTCACCATCTAAGGTAGATTAAACCTAACATTCAGACAAAACAATGACAGTGCAATTATTTTTATACCCATAATCATAAAAAAATCAAAGATGATAATATAGATAATAAGGGACAATGCCACTACAGCTGGATAGGCACTAATCACACTGCTGTTCTGTTCGGATAATTTCCCAGAGTCACAGAATTGTGGTCCCTCTGGAGACCATCTGGTCCAACACCCTTCTCAAAGCAGGGTCAGTGACACCAGGACTGTGTCCCGCTGGGTTTTCAATTCCAGCCTGGATGGGGACTCCACCAGCTCTCCAGGCAGCCTGTTCCACTGACCGCCCTTCATGGAAAAAAAGCATTTTTTGTATGTTTCAATGGAATGACTTGTTTTTCAGTTTTTGCCTGTTGTGTTTTGTACCTTCCCTGTAAGAACTTTAGGTCCATGAACTGCTAATGCTGCAGCTATTAAGATCATCACGTTGCCCACGAAGAGTCAGAGGATGCAATGACACCAGGATGCCTATATCCATCAAGCTGAAGGACAAGGTACCGGAACAGCAAACAAGTGACTTCTTACACTGTTAGAGGAGAAAAAAAGAAACTATCAAATTCTGTCCCAAAGAAAGGTTTAAAATAAAGCCCCAAAGTCTGTGGTCATATGGTTTCATCATGCAATAATAGCCTGGGAATAGGTCAGTTCTGTATAATTTCTGAAAGGCTGAAACCCTAATCTTAGCCTTTTTTCATTAGCATCACATAGGAATCTCAGTGTTTCTCAGATTTAGGGAGACAAAAAAAGAACAAATTGTGTTTGTACCCTAGTATTGCTTAACTTTATGTTAATTGTCTAAATTTAACAGACATACTGTAGGACTAAAAAAAAGAAATTCTAAGAATTTCTTAAAAACACATCATGATGAGTTTAATTGAGCAATTTAGGTTTTAATAAATTGATAAAACCTTTTCTTCTGTTCTCTCCAGACTCCTCTGCTTCTGACAATAAACTTCCTTGTTTTGTAAGCCCCAACAATTATTGCTTTGCCTATATTATTTCCTTTTCCCATGACTTAATGTCTGTCCCACTCTGCTTTCAACTCACCCCAGCTGAGGACTAAAACGGGTCACGACCTTTTCATCTTCCAGAAGGTGAGAGCAGCACAGAAGCTTCTTGGAGCAGAGTCCAGGAGAGTCACAATAATATCCCGACTCACATAAGGCTGGTTTCATACATGACGTGTACGGATTTAAATCTTCCACAAATCTGTGCTTGCTTTGTACTTCATGAAATGAAATATTTGATTCTAAAGCAAAGTTGTATAAACATTAATTTTCTTTTATTTTACCTGCTTACAAAAAAGTATATAAAATAATAGTAAGAGAAGGTAAAATGACAGCTCTGTGACAGTCTGTATATTAGGAACATTTTAGTTTTAGAGAGCTGCACAGGCTTTGGTCACCGAAATGATACTAGTTTTATTATATCACCTGTGCTCAACCATCCTCTAATTCTTCCTAACTGATATTAATGTAAGAATTACTATTAATTGAAGTGTTATGGTTTTAATTGTAATGTCAAAATACACACTTTTTTTGGTAAGATGACATACAGTATTTTCAATAAAATAGAACACTTGTTCTTTTTAAATTCCAGTTCCAATTTAAAAGGGTTTATATTCAATAGAAGATATTTAGAAGTCACCACTGAAGAAATCAAGAGCAGAAAATGAGTTATTTTTTCTTATTGAACTGCTTCATCCTGAATAATTAATGTCAATTAGCATCGATGGAACCTACTGACTTAATTACAAACAGTATTAATACCTAAGTAACATTTAGAGACTATGATCTCCCCATTCCTGTAACTGGCAAATAAGAGACCTGAAAATTAAAAAATCTGAGATGCACCCACTTTAACTAAACAATTCCTTGCAATGGCTCAGAAGCCTAGTGTGGTACAAATATTTTCAGGTACTTCTGAACGGGTGTTCTAAGTTGTTTGTAATTAGTAACATTTAATACATATAGACATATATTAAATAAAAAACATACAATATATGAAAAATAAAATGCATCTATATAGCTTGCAGCGGCAATTATTTATTTATGAGTATATGAGACAGTATTTCCAGTTAACAAAATATCCTTTATAATTTCTAACTGCAACAAACTTAGTGCAAAACAGACAAAATCTAAAAGAAAAAAAAATATTTTTTTCCCATGTTGTTTACATCTTTGAGATGCTTGTAATATTAGTTGGTAATCACAGGTTTTTTATTCAACATTAGGCAAGCAGAACCTTGCCTGTTGGCAACACCTCATCCTCCCTGTGCTTCCAGTCCTCTGCCCTATGAATACGCATCCTGCCAACCTGAATGGCATGTCATTATTAGAACACTGGATGTTCTTGAGTAGAAGAATGATTTGATATACAATTATCTGTATAGGTGGACTTTAAGAACATAAGATTGCAATTGCTAATCGCGTCTTACCTCACAGCCTAAATTTGAAATGCTCCTCTACTAAATACACCAGATATTGTAAAGATTAGTTCTTACTGCATTTACCCAATATGTGTGTCACAACACAAAGGCCGCTGTCACCTCTCCATCAGCTTGAGCTCAACTGCGTGACAGATCCCAGGTTTTGTTCTGATCTTTTAAAACCAAAATTTGAAAAATATCTCCGGATACCATTTAAAAATTTGAATATAAAATACTTTATTATTAATTTTATAATATTAAAAGGATCTCAGTACATCTTTAAAAATACCGTTTTTCTCTTCACTCTTTATTTAGTACTGGGATAGCATTTTAAATGCAATTTCACACAAAGATTAAACAAAAGGACATGAGTAGTTTTTAGATGACAAAAACGTTAATAAAGAATAACTGATATATTTTTTTATTAAGAAAAGGTACAGCAAACAAAATGCACTCACAAAATAATCAATACTTTTAAATACCGTGAAGAATGACATGTAAACAGAAAGCACTTGTTAAAAGCCCAAATACAGGGGATCATCATGAGTATAAAACATGCACTGGCTCAGCAATTTTAAGACAATCTTATATGTTATTCTCCTATATTAGCTCACAGTAAGATGAACAAAGTTCTGTAACCACATCAGATAAGAAAATAGAAAATTAACACAAGAGATTGTCATATCAAGTACTCGTTTCCTTCTTACAATTATTACGTTTGCAAAATAGTAACAGAACTTAGCCAGCCTTGATACAAACCCCATCAAACAGCCAGGAAAACACTTGTCATTCCAGCCAGCTGGGAAAGTAGAATTTTGCAAAGTTGATTGCTTCACAGGTTCTCAGCAATTTCAAAGGTAATCACCGATTTGAAGAAAACAGAGGTAGGATACACATCAGCCTTCATAATTTTCAAAAAACAAGTCCTCATAACAAGGTAATGCTTCAGTTGTTCAAGTACTGGTTATTCCTTGAAGCTCACACTTCTGACGGAGAAAGAAAAAATTTAAAAATAATGCTATTATATTTTACTAATGAAAATTAGGATAAAAAGTAACAATTACATTTAGCCTTCTCATATTCTCTTCTGTTATTCCTGAATATCAACTATTAGCACATTATCTAAAACTCTACTTCAGTTCATTGACTCATTGATCAAATGCTTAACAAAGTAAGTGTGAGACGAGCAGGAAGAGAAAGTGTCTTGAGAAGATTAAATCAGATTAGAGAAAAAGAGAGTTGTAAAACTACAGAACAGTAATTGCAGGGTACACTTCACTGTGGTAAGCTCCCAGGAAGGAATAAATAAGTAGGGTGAAAGATGGTGATAGTACTACTACTAGAAAGAGTCCAGCGTAGGGCTACAAAGATGATTCAGGGATTGGAGCATCTCCCTTATGAGGAGAGACTGAGAGAGCTGGGACTCTTTAGTCTGGAGAAGAGAAGGCTGAGGGGAGACCTTATCAACGCCTACAAGTATCTCAAGGGAGGGTTGAAGGAGGAGGGAGCCAGACTCTTTTCAGTGGTTCCCACCGAGAGGACGAGGGGCAACGGGCACAAGTTGGAACATAAGAGGTTCCACTCAAATATGAGGAGAAACTTCTTCACGGTGAGGGTGACGGAACCCTGGAACAGGCTGCCCAGGGAGGGTGTGGAGTCCCCTTCTTTGGAGATTTTCAAAACCCGCCTGGATGCAGTCCTGAGTAACATGCTCTAGCTCTAGGCAATCCTGCTTCAGCAGGGGAGTTGGACTAGATGATCTCTATGGTCCCTTCCAACTCTAGAAATTCAGTGAAATTCAGTGAGATCATTCCAATGTAATAATCATTGATAGCTTTAAAATGCAAGATAGTAAAAAGTTAAAGTGCATATGAATTCAGTTGTTAAAAACCACTTTCTTTAAAAATACATACTTCACGAAAATGGCACATTTTCTGGTAAAATATGGTACAGAACTGTCATTGTTAAAACTAAGTACGCAAATAATAGGATAAAAATAGTATTTTTCAACTATAGCAACTGGACTATTTTTATTGCTCTTGGGACTCACTATAAAGTAAGGAAGACTAAAGACAATTCTCTGATGATACTAATTCTCAGAAATATATCACCCATCATTATCTCAATCAAAATGTCGATTTGCAATATAATGTTTGCCTAATGGCTCACCAGTAAAACAAAAGTCATAACCACTGTTTCACCCCAACTATCAGTATCTCATTTGCTGCAGTTTCCTTTTTCCTTTGCTTTTTCCAAAAACATGCAGAAGAAAAGGAAAATTGCTGACTATGGATGATGCCATGCCAACCTCTCAGGAAACCTGTGCTTTTGTTAACAAAAGTAAGCTTAAGAATAAGCAATACGTAATTACCAACAAAAATAAAGCTTAAAATCTTATTGGTTTGGAATTCTGTTTCTTGGAGTTAAGTAGCTGATAGTTAGATTCATGAGCTGTTACAGTATACTGGCTGGCTGTTATAGCATACAGATTTCCTAAAGCAATCACTGTTTATCTCTCCCTGTCCTGCTCTTCACTGAGATTTATTATGCAGGACAGGACAGACAGGATATAAAGTCAATAATCAGGCCTGTAACACGTAACAGACATCATCTAAAGCAACAATAATATCAGAAAGAATAAAAATGTCAGTGAAAACGAAGAGGTGAGAGGTTGATTTTGATTTCTCTTTTACGGACTCTCGTGACCACAGTCTTGGACATTCATAGCATTGAAGCACTAACAATGAAAAATGTATTAATTATTTTTATGCATTTGTTTTGGAGACAGTTTCATGTTATGTGTAGGGTTCAAATGCATTTGAATGTTGGACCCTCTCCTATGGAGTGTCTGTCTTTCATTGCTGTATTTGAGAGAATTTCATGGCATTTCTATTAATAGGAATCATTTGTTGCTTGGAGATAACTATCAACAACAATAAATTGGCAATATATATTTATATGTAATTAACGGCAATAATAAACAGGTGATATATACTTGGAAGCTGTCAGCTGGTGCAAGACCATTAACAAAAACAGGAATGGGAATCCACTGTGTTATATGGTTGTTGAAGAGCACTTTGCATCTGTCACTTCCAGTCAATATTTTTTAGTAGGAAAGTCAACAAAAGAACTTAGCATCACCCAAAGTGTGTAAGAATTTCATATGATTAAAAAAGCATCAGTCAGAAACCGTTTAAACCTAACTCTTAAGCAGAAACCATCTGCTAAAACCAAATGGCTTACTTTTCAGCTGCTGCTTGATCAGGTGTCCTTGCAATGGTACGTTCTGGTGAGTGTGAGGGAGACCTCAATGTTGAGCTGAGAGGAGGTGAAGCGCGTAATGACGACGTAGAGAGTCCATGGCGACGCATTTCCTGAATTGCGCGCTCTCTACCAACAGAGAGTCATTTCAGTTACATCACACTTTGGTACCGCAGGATGTTAAAGGAAGAAAACTTAACTTCCCCCCCCCCGCCCCATATTTTTACTTGGTGATTTTAATAATACTTTGCAAAGAGCCTTGTTTTCTTGTAATGACACTCAACTTCTTGTCATGAGAAGGGATTTTGGTTTTTAGGTGCAATAGAAAACTCACAAAATTTACAAGGGAATTCAGAAACTGTGAAATTTTTTTTTTCTTTTTTAATTAGGCAGTTGTCAAGATGAGAATATTAGATTTTGCATGACAATAGGAATATAATTTTCCATAAAAGTTCCTCAGTGTTGAAAAAAGCAACACTTTTAAAAGTGAGAAGGAAGAAACGAGACGTCACCTCACTGAAAAAACCAGCATCTTACCGTTCAAATCGTTCAGTTGTCAGTTGCCTTTTTAAAATATCACAGTCAGTCTGCAGCTGTGCAGCTTTACTTCGAAGTATGGGAACCTCTCTGCTATAGCTGCTTCTAAAAAAACAAAATCATGAGAAGCAACAAAATTTTCTTTTAACACCATCAGCGAAGAGCTTAGATGAATTACAGCAAGATGAAACAAAAATAGATACTGAACATGTTGCTTCACACAGGCCAAATCAAAGACAAATTAGAAGCAGTGAGAACCAAGTGAATGCAACAGAATGTTTCTGGAAGAACCTGAGGTGAGAATGAAGTGAGAAGCTGGCAAGCCTCTTACGACAATACATCATGTTATTTTTCAGCCAAAGGTAACCACAAATATGTTTTATAAAAACAGATAAATCAATTATGTAATTAACTGATTTACTATCCTCTGTTGCAGTGTGAGATGGTCTTTATATGTACACTTAAGAAAAAAGCAGTAACTATGCACAAAAAATACAAGCATAACAGATATGGCTTCAGCAAAAATTATGGAACTATCTGGCTAGAAATGAATCAAATCTGAGTAAAAGCTGCATTAATGCAAGCTCAGACCAGCAAACCCCAGAGTCTGAAAGCTTGTTGTATTGGGTTTGCATGGGAAAGTTTTGGTAGTAGGGAACTACAGGGGTGGTTTCTGTGAGAAGCTGCTAGAAGCTTCTCCTGTGTCCAATAAAGCCAATGCCAGCCAGCTCCAAGACAGATCCACTGCTGGCCAAGGCCAAGACCATCAGCAACAGCAGGAGCACCTCTGGGATAATGTAGATAAGAAGGGAAAAGTTGCTGTACAGTGGCAATTGCAGCCAGAGAGAGGAGTGAGAATATATGAGAGGAACGACTCCGCAGACACCAAGATCAGTGAAGAAGGATGGGAAGGAGGTGCTTCAGGTGCTGAAGTAGAGGTTCCCCTGCAGCATGAGCTTCACCATGAGGTGAAGACCATGATGAGGCAGGCTGCTTCCCTGCAGCCCATGGAGGTCCACTTTGGAGCAGATATGCACCTGCAGCCCATGAAGGACCCCACTCTGGAGCAAGGGGATGCCTGAAGGAGCCTGTGACCCCATGGAGAGCCCATGCTGGAGCAGGGTCCTGGGAGGATTTGTGACCTCATGAGGGACCCATGTATGTTCCCAAAGGACTGCACCCCGTGGAAAGGACCCAGGCTGGAGCAGTTAGTGAAGAACTGCAGCCCATGAGAAGAACTCATATGCTCGAGAAGTTTGTGGAGTCACCTGTGGGAAGAACCCCAGGGGATGAGTATGAAGAGTCCTCCTCCTGAGGAGGAAAGACCATCAGAGGCAACATGTGATGAACTGATCACAACCCCCATTCCCTGTATCCCTGCACCACTAAGGGAGGAGGTAGAGAAACTGGGAATGAAGCTGAGCTCAGGAAGAATAGAGGGGTGGAAGGAAGGTATTTTAAGATTTAGTTTTTATTTCTCCGGTGTCCAGCCAGGGTCAATCCACCACACTTGTCAACTACACACTTGGTGTTTGGGCCCAACTGTTTCAACTGCAAGAGTCAAAATAAAAAGCAGCCTTGAAAATCTCAAGTAACATAATTAAATATACTTCTTAGCAAATCATCAGCTTGGACAACTCAATGCGTGGTTGCAAAACACCATTAACTGCATTATAAAGCAAGCAAAAAATAATCAGTAAGTGTGAAATAAGTTGATTAAGTCAGAATAGACAGCTATGTTATTCTGTCCAGTCTTCAAAGCCAATATGAGGTGGAGTGCTCAAAAGTCACTTATGAAGAAGCAAAGATGTACTAGTTTATTGCTAAAGCACTGGACTTGAATTCTGAATAATGAGTTCCACTCCTAGCTCAGTCACAGACATCCTGTCTGGCACTCGCTGGTCTCTGACTTCAGGATGCACACACTAGTCAAGAGATTCGATCCAAAAAGAAGTGCAGAATGTTTTTTCCTGTGTTCCCTATTCATCAGTAAAATTCCTAGAATGGTATCTTGATCCAGTGTGTTGAGAACAGATGCAGAAGACAAGAGGACCGGCTTTCGATGATATCTTATTCTAAGTCCTTCAGAGACAGGCATATGCTTTCAGGATGGAAGTAAGAATTCAGGGCCCAATGTCATTATTGTGAAATAAAGAAAGAAAGCAAACAGTTTTATGAGTTATGAGGTTATTCCATCATGAGAAGCAACAAAATTTTCTTTTAACACCATCAGCGAAGAGCTTAGATGAATTACAGCAAGATGAAACAAAAATAGATACTGAACATGTTGCTTCACACAGGCCAAATCAAAGACAAATTAGAAGCAGTGAGAACCAAGTGAATGCAACAGAATGTTTCTGGAAGAACCTGAGGTGAGAATGAAGTGAGAAGCTGGCAAGCCTCTTACGACAATACATCATGTTATTTTTCAGCCAAAGGTAACCACAAATATGTTTTATAAAAACAGATAAATCAATTATGTAATTAACTGATTTACTATCCTCTGTTGCAGTGTGAGATGGTCTTTATATGTACACTTAAGAAAAAAGCAGTAACTATTCACAAAAAATACAAGCATAACAGATATGGCTTCAGCAAAAATTATGGAACTATCTGGCTAGAAATGAATCAAATCTGAGTAAAAGCTGCATTAATGCAAGCTCAGACCAGCAAACCCCAGAGTCTGAAAGCTTGTTGTATTGGGTTTGCATGGGAAAGTTTTGGTAGTAGGGAACTACAGGGGTGGTTTCTGTGAGAAGCTGCTAGAAGCTTCTCCTGTGTCCAATAAAGCCAATGCCAGCCAGCTCCAAGACAGATCCACTGCTGGCCAAGGCCAAGACCATCAGCAACAGCAGGAGCACCTCTGGGATAATGTAGATAAGAAGGGAAAAGTTGCTGTACAGTGGCAATTGCAGCCAGAGAGAGGAGTGAGAATATATGAGAGGAACGACTCCGCAGACACCAAGATCAGTGAAGAAGGATGGGAAGGAGGTGCTTCAGGTGCTGAAGTAGAGGTTCCCCTGCAGCATGAGCTTCACCATGAGGTGAAGACCATGATGAGGCAGGCTGCTTCCCTGCAGCCCATGGAGGTCCACTTTGGAGCAGATATGCACCTGCAGCCCATGAAGGACCCCACTCTGGAGCAAGGGGATGCCTGAAGGAGCCTGTGACCCCATGGAGAGCCCATGCTGGAGCAGGGTCCTGGGAGGATTTGTGACCTCATGAGGGACCCATGTATGTTCCCAAAGGACTGCACCCCGTGGAAAGGACCCAGGCTGGAGCAGTTAGTGAAGAACTGCAGCCCATGAGAAGAACTCATATGCTCGAGAAGTTTGTGGAGTCACCTGTGGGAAGAACCCCAGGGGATGAGTATGAAGAGTCCTCCTCCTGAGGAGGAAAGACCATCAGAGGCAACATGTGATGAACTGATCACAACCCCCATTCCCTGTATCCCTGCACCACTAAGGGAGGAGGTAGAGAAACTGGGAATGAAGCTGAGCTCAGGAAGAATAGAGGGGTGGAAGGAAGGTATTTTAAGATTTAGTTTTTATTTCTCCGGTGTCCAGCCAGGGTCAATCCACCACACTTGTCAACTACACACTTGGTGTTTGGGCCCAACTGTTTCAACTGCAAGAGTCAAAATAAAAAGCAGCCTTGAAAATCTCAAGTAACATAATTAAATATACTTCTTAGCAAATCATCAGCTTGGACAACTCAATGCGTGGTTGCAAAACACCATTAACTGCATTATAAAGCAAGCAAAAAATAATCAGTAAGTGTGAAATAAGTTGATTAAGTCAGAATAGACAGCTATGTTATTCTGTCCAGTCTTCAAAGCCAATATGAGGTGGAGTGCTCAAAAGTCACTTATGAAGAAGCAAAGATGTACTAGTTTATTGCTAAAGCACTGGACTTGAATTCTGAATAATGAGTTCCACTCCTAGCTCAGTCACAGACATCCTGTCTGGCACTCGCTGGTCTCTGACTCCAGGAAGATGCACACACTACTCAAGAGATTCAATCCAAAAAGAAGCGCAGAATGTTTTTTCCTGTGTTCCCTATTCATCAGTAAAATTCCTAGAATGGTATCTTGATCCAGTGTGTTGAGAACAGATGCAGAAGACAAGAGGACCGGCTTTCGATGATATCTTATTCTAAGTCCTTCAGAGACAGGCATATGCTTTCAGGATGGAAGTAAGAATTCAGGGCCCAATGTCATTATTGTGAAATAAAGAAAGAAAGCAAACAGTTTTATGAGTTATGAGGTTATTCCATGTCAATGACATTTAAACAAAATTAAGATCATGAAGTAAATCACTCAAAAAATTAGGAAATATTTTAATTTGGAACCCCTATGCACAGTAATCATCATATAATAAGATTACATGCTGATATACTATTTTTTCACAGGACATCTGTCTCTTTCACAGTAGATACAGACCCCTTTCAACAAGTACTTTAGCTATTCAATATTCTCTGTTTATTTAATACTTAATCACTGTAGAGCCTCAAGATCTCATTTACTGTACTATCATTTTTATATTTTGCAAGACACAAACATAATTGTCACATACTTCACTCACAGCTGTGAGCATTTAAAGTTCTGTTCTTTAGATTGCAACTAGTACAAACAGAACAGTAGAAAATAAAGTACATACAACTAGTTATCCCACCTGAATGCTTGCCTAGCAACATGCAGAACCTTTGAGATAAACAGACAAAAGCAATTCAATAGAATAGCCACTATTCCTCCAAGAGAATATATTCCTTCTTCCTGCAATATCCCATCAGATATGGGGGATATGTCAGACTGGGGACAAATCCAGAGAGAAACTGAGTGCTTATTCCAAAGACAATGAAAACTCAGCATGGTGTTCCTTCCTTTTACAGTAGGTTTCCTTTGGAACTCCTGCCTAAGTTTTCTGCTTGTACTAAACTGATGACCACCAGAGTGCCGATTAAGGAAAGCCATATAAAAGATCAGTACAGACACTAAGTAAACGCTGCCATGAAAGGCCAAGAGACCTTGCTTCAAAAAATCTGCTCAGCCAGACTGAACATTAAGAATCTGACTTTGTGAACAAGTGTTTACAGAGAAACTTTTGGTGGGTGACAACCACATTACACATACATACACCCGTCAAAACTTACAGTTTGCTCTCGGCGAGCGTTAGCTTGTCTTTCAATAACTGAATTTCGGAATCTTTCTCGTGGGATGTTATGTGGTTCTGAAATTCTTTGTCTCTACTGGTAGCCAGCAACGTTTCAAGATTCTGAACGGTAAGTCTCTCACTGGATAACTGCTTTTTCAGTAACTCTGCTTCTGATTTTATATCTTCTAATTCACCTAGAACCTAGGGCACAAATTTTATACATTATTAATACACCGGTTCACAAACACAGAGTTCTCTTCTGTGAAGAGTTGTTATAAAAACTGAAATGATTGGAAGTTTCATAAAAATGAATAGGAAGCCAAGCTCACAAAACAAATTAAAGCCTATAATTATTTAAAACTATGCTTAGTTTAAAACTATTCAAGCTGTACATCTGTCAAATGTTTTACTGGGAGCTGGATTCCTGAGTGCTGGAAAGTCTTAGATAAGAACCCAGAACACTAATTGGCTTTTAACTGCAGTGAGCTTTTGCACAAGTACAAAAATAGTATTTACTATACTTCATTCTATTCAACTCGCTTAGCTCACAATTAGCTTCTTGGCTTTTGCTGAAAATGTAGGAATGCTTGTTTTCCTCGTCAGTTCTATGAATATCAAAAAATTCTGTGGGGATGAGAACTACCGTTCTTCAAGGTCTTGAATATTACAGTAAGAGAAAGCCTGACCAAGTCACTAAGTAATGACACAACCAAGAAAAAAATTCAGAAATTATGGATATTTAGAACTGTTTAAACTATTTCAAAATATTTGATGAATTTCAGCTGAACCTAAATTTCAATTTAAATGAAAAAAATCCATTAGGGAAAAGTCTTTAATCTCTAAATAAGAAGTGCACTATTTGCTTTTTATAAAAAGTTGAAAATTTAAGTAAATTAAAAACCACTACCTATAACCAAATAAAAATTATTTGTCTCTGTGGTATAGGAAAAACTAATGCTGCCACATTTTGTAGTGATAATGAATGAAACTCCCTCATTTTGTACAAAACCCACAGGTATGGATCTATATACTGCAAAATCTATAATTTATACATAAATGCGAAACTAGTGATGTAAATTAACTTACCTTGCTCTCAGAGTAATGTATTCTTTTCTTCAAATACCATTAAAAGCAAAGGAAGATATTTTATTCTAGCAAATTAAATTTGCCTTTGCTACTTACCCTTTCATAATCCATGCTTTTGGACGTCAGCTGTCGAGACAAAAGTTCTTTGTTGGCCTCAAGTTTCATACAGAGTTCCCTCACAGAGGCCAGGTCCGCCAACACAGAAGACTTATCCTGATTTGCACGCTTAATATCTTCCTCCAGTTTGGATATATTTTTTGTAACAGAGGAGATCTGAGATTCATATGTTTGATGTGCAACAATATGCTAAAAAAAAAAAGACAAATATAGGTACCTCTTCAGTGTTAAAAATTAATAGTGCTCTGTTGTTAATACTTTCTCTTCCCTTCAAAATTAACTTTCCCTTTAAAATTAATTTTATATTACATTCCTTTCCTCTTCTCTCCCTGAATCACAGCAAAGAACAACTAACAAACCATCTCTGCAATTTTTAATCACCATCTTGAAGAATTATATAAGTACTATACAAGAGTGGAATGAGGCTGAATTCAGGCTCTCTTCAGCAGAGAATTAAAGCCTAAAAACCCCAAAACACAAGCTACTTTTTACTCAGCTAACAATATTAAAGTCTCTAACTATTTTTGGCTAATTAAAAGCCTAAGACAAAATATGGTCAATCCACAACTACCATACTCTAAAACTTTCTTCATCTTCATGAAGCTTCTAAAATGTAAACCTCATTATTTTCTATGCTATTGGTCTAGGTTCTGGTATTATGGAATCCTGATTCTGGATTTGGACTACTACTACCAGATTTTTACCTTTACTCCAGCCACCGATGCTTCAAATACTTCATTCAGAGCTTCAAGGAAATATTAGATCTAAGCCTCACAAAGCTAGCTTAAAAAATACACGTAAAGCTATATGAAAATGTTTTGAAACAACTGAAAAAAAGGTTCTTACAGAGACAATAACATAATAGTAATGATCACCCGACAGAAGAGATCTAAATGTATTAAAATATATGCTGTGATTCTAATTTTGGGAAGGAGAAGGAAAGCACATCTAACAAAAATGAGTTACTGTTTCAAAAATTCAAACATCCACATTTGAAACATTTGTGTATAGGAATTATTTTCCATCAGAGCATTAGAAATAGTATGACTTTACTAAAAACCACTTGAATGTATCCTTCTTTCCTTGACAGATTTTCATTGCACAAGTTATTACCTCTTGAATCTCTTTTTCCAGAAGTTCTACTCTCTCTCGAAGATGTCTCCGATCTGTATCTACAGAAAGGAGTTCAAGTCGTATTGAGCTGTTTTCTCCTTCAGCTTGATGAGCCTTCATTTCCCAGTCTTCAGCTTGCGTATGGAGCATTCGGAACTTCTCCAACAATTCTTGGTTTTCTTTTTCCTGGATGAAACAGTAAATCACCCTACAGTGATCAACGTATCTTCAAGTTGCTTCATCTTACTTCATGCCTACTCCCTACAGTATCTCTTTTTTAATTTTATTTTTTCTTCAGAAGAAAGTAGATCTTTCTCCATTTTCTCACTCCATCTATCTTGCAATTTTAAAAGGGCACCATCCCTTCGCATGTCCAAATAGTAAATGAATATAGTAACAGCATCCAGTTTTATTAAACAGAAGTATTTACATTTAGCAGTTGTTAATGAGTTTCAAGGCTCCCAGGGGAGGGGTTATTTTGGATCTCTCTGTGTCGTCAAGGGTCACATTAATGAGATGGACTGATCCTAGTGCTGCCCTTTTCAAGATATTCCAGCAGGAGTCCATCTTCAGCTCTTTTACTTACTGCGGTCTTACAAATACTTATAATACAGTGCCTGAAAGACTGAGAATCTATTTGGTCATATACACCTAAACAGTCTATCATAAAAGTACAAAAGCACAAGCTTTAGTGCTTACAAGTTATGTAGTGATAGAACAAATGTTGACTGTGAATTTTAATTTGGCCCAACTACAAGTGCACGTTAAAAGGCAGTGATTAATTTCTCTTCTTTATTTTGCTCCATTCCCTTCTTCCCCTGTTCATGCAACACAGCTGGCTAAGCGTGTTGCTAGTATGAATCAGATTTATCTAATGAAGAAGGCTACTGGTTTTGACATTCCTTCTGTGTTTCCTGCAGAACTTGAAAGGTGCAGACAGAATGAGATGGGGCATTAGGAGACAGAAACTTCAGGATTAAGCAAGTGAACACTGTGCAGAAAAGTAAATCCTTGTCTGCACAAGCAACATCCAGATGTAATACCAGACAAATCCCTGAAACCAACCTTTCATCATTGACCACTGGCTGTATATACAGCTTCTTGGTACCTGACCTACATAACTGGATTCTCATTTGCCAAAGATGGGGCCACATCTGTAGCTGAAGTGCTTTGGACCTATGATATATTATAAAACTCAAAAAAATAAACTTCAAGTGTTTTAAATTGAGAGTTCTAAGCTAACATACTACTGACCTTATTTTTTTCCTCTACGCTTCAGTTTCTACTTGTAAAAAGTGACTGAATTTACATGCAAGTCAAAGTCAGATCAGAACATATTTCTGCTTATTCAAAGTGACATAATAAATTTGCCAGTTCATGCTGTCTTGACAAATTCTATTTGTTTTGAATGACTGTAAGTCTTAATTCATGCATCACACTTTTGAATCCGAGTATCAGGATAAAATACTTTTAACAAGGGCACTTTTTTGTCAGTACAGCAAAAAAATCTGAACTCTTATAATTCATAGAGAAAACACCCAATGTTCTATTTTTGCACTTTTCTGCAGAACTACATGTAAAATTTCTCTTTTTAAAAAAGTCAGATATTAAAATCCATCACATAAACTGCTTGTTGCATACAATCATGAAATAGCACCACATATTTTACTAGTTGCCGTGACAAAAATCACAAAACAAAACAACATTCAAACATGATTCCTTTCTCATTCTCCAGAGTTATGGCCAACTGAAACATAATCAATGAAATTGTGATGTGCCAGAATTTATCAGCGCTTCAGATCTAATCAGGCTTTATATGAATCCACTAGTAGCTTGAAATACTGCAGAGCAAAGAAGGAAAAAAATAAAAGAAGGAAATGGGACAGGCAAGGAGAATAGGACCTAAAACGCACACTTCTTAATTTGTTTATTATATCCTAAGGAGAATGTGTTATACTCTAAAACCAACGGATTTATTGAATACAGTAACAACCACCTACAGATTATACTTTTACCTTCGAAGCCATCAAGTTCTCAATTCTGGAAACTTCAGTTATATAATTATGAACGCTTGTTTTCATTTCTTCCTTTTCACGTATTGCGTGTTCAAGGTCGGTACTGATAGCCTAAAGAGATGACAAAACAGTGCCTTAGAGGAAATTAATCACATTATTAATCACATATTACTGTATCAGACTAAATCAAAGCACTAGATTTTATTCTATTCTACTTTCAAGTAGTTTAGCCAAAGCCCTTTGGAACTTGTAGGTTCCAGAACTATCTCCTATGCCATGGTTTCAGCAGGGATGGAGTTGACTTTCTTGCTGGCAGCTGGCGCAGTTTGTGGTTTTTTGCTCTCTCTCAATAATCCGCATTCTACAGATAATAAAACACAATTTTTACCAATTAAATACCAACTACCAAGTGAGATAACCAATCAACAGAATTTCATTATAGTATAAACAATTATGTCCTAGATTTATTTTATTTAGATTCCTCTTTCAATCTGGGGAAGGTTGACTGAACTGAAAGCTTGTCTATTTCTCCCCCACTGTATCGACTACGCTTAAGCATCTAAAGGAACTGCTTTTACAATTACTGCCCAGTCATTTTTAATATCCCTGAGTTCAAGAAATACCAATAATCAAACATACCAAATCAAAATCGAGGATATAGTGGTTTTGACGTACCACAATATGTAAGCAAGCAATGAATAGTTTAATACTTCAGTATTACGTACAGCCTTCGTACCTGGTTTTCTCTGGCCATTGTAGCTAGGTCATCTTGCAATCGTCTGTTTTCTTTCAGAACCATTTCTTTTATTCTTCCTGTTTCTGTAAGCTCCACGTGGCATGCATCCAGCTGGCGATGTAAGCTAGAGATCTCACGGTCTCTGTTGCTCACCATGTCCCGCATCTGGCTATCAAGTGAAAACCTTATTTAAGTTGTCCCTTCTTATACTATACCACATACTGCTGAAAGTCATCAGACATGGATTTTGGGTGTGCAAAAGCTTTTTTTTTTTAAAAAAAGATTAGACTAGTTGTTTTGCCGTGTTAAAAAAAAGAGGTAAGATTCTTGCTCTCTGAAGGCTGACAAACTGAGTCCAAACATAAACATAAGCTAAGGATATAAAATGCCAATATGTACAAATAAAATAGAACTAATCTTCACTTTGAAGAGGTATCTGGTAAGATGTATCTTATTATGCAAACAGCAATTACAGATATTTATGTTTATCTGTGTTTGGAAGTGGTTACAGTACATTAGCCATTGCATATTTTATAAACCATAAAGGAAGAAGACAGCTTACACTTGAAAGACAACAATCAGAAGAGTAAGGAAGAGATTAAACAAAAAAGTTGAAATATAAAAATGTATGAATTTAAGTAAACTTTTGCATTAGTTTTTTTGCCACAGATACTTCATGCATTGATGTACCAAATACTTGGTTACGCTGGTCTTCAAATGTTTAAATATTGGTGCTTAAATATTTTCTTTCTAAAAGCTATAGTTTTAAGAGTCATGCTTAAAAAGAAGCAAGAAGGAAAGATCAGATAAAGCCCAACTAAAAACTACATAAATATATTTTAATTGAGACTGTACTGGTAGCTTAAGCTGGAAGAATTAGCTTGACAATAAGAGTTCAGCTCTGAGTTTTACCTGGGTCAATCAGATAACGTCTAGTGAAGTACTAAGAATACTAAAAAACTACTTATCTGAGAATTAAGAAATGCTACCAGTTTAGGAAAATAAATACAGACAAACGATTGCTAATGGCTGTCTTCACAGTGTCTTAGCAGCCTGCAGTATAATTGCCTGGAAAGTCTCTTCCAAAGTTGTGTATGTCTTTCTCAACACAGTATACTCCTTTACTTGGCTTAAATGGAATTAACTCCATTTCACCAAAATAACTAAAATAGTCATCTAGTTTCACTTTAAAACCACTAGATAAAAGAAAACCACTGAAGAAGGCACCTTAGTCTTTACTTACTCTGCTGAGGACTCCAGCTCAGAGAGAGTTAGACGTAAATGAGTAATTGTTTTCTCCTATGAAAATAAATGCAAAAGTTGTATTAGGTATTATTATATTGCAATATAACAGGACACTTCAATTTAAAGAACTTTACGTTTAAACCTTTATTGTAACCCTTCACCAATAAGTAATTGCACGTTCAAATTTCCAAGCTTCTTTTCTTTAATGAGAAATTATTGCCTTGTCATCAAAAAAAGATGGAAGTTTGCTATAGATTCTGTCACCTCAGGCTAGAACCTTACATCTCAATAAATACCTCCAAGAGCAAAGTGCTATGTGATCATGGCAAAATGTCTCCCTGTAATGTAACTGCCTTAAAAATCCCCAGAGGAACTGCAAAATAGTAGTTTTACTGCACATACCTTGTTAGCTAAGTTGTCATCTAAGCATGCAATTCTTTCTGTTTTTTCATCTACGGTTTCCTGGAGGCTGTCCTTTTCTTTGTCCAAAACACTAATAGTACTTCTAAGCACATTGACTGCTTCATCCTGCGAAGTGCTCCTCTGGTTTAACCTGTCTATAAATAAAAGAATAAGTACTTTCTATTTTAAAAACAGGAAATAAACATAAAAATAACTAGTTATTACCTATTTTATCCTTTAGCTTTGCAATTTCTTCTTGAGCTGACTGCAGTTCATCACTTTTGAGGGACAATCGGTGCTGTAAGTCTTCAACAGACCTCTGGAGTTGGTCATTTAAGAGCCTGGAAAATCAGTATCCAGTTGAAAAAAGTTTGGAACCTACTCAGGGTCATCAAACTATGGCTCTTAAGCTGCTTGAAGTACTGGAACATTTCCAGCATAAGGTCATGATAGGGTTGTGTCACACCAACGAGCAGCACGGGGTTGTGTCATACTAACCAGTCCTCTCCCTCACTCTCTGGGAGAGAGAGGACTATTAAGGACTGCTGAAGCCAACACCACTTGGTTTCTCTGGACTCCTGAAGCAAGTCCACCTCACCACCATTCCAAAATGGAGCAATGGAACCTGGCTGGAACCACCAGGATAATCTGAAACATTCACTTCCTCTGATTTCTGTTACTCTTCATCAAGTAACACGAAGTTACTTACTTGTGTCTTTTGACTCTTTGCTTCTTAAAGATTTTTATATGTAGCTCATAGCAGTGATTATCAGCAACACCACATTTTAAGAAGCAAACAAATTGACAGCTACAGTTCTGATCCTATTTTTAAGAAACACAGAGCCAGAAAGATATATGATATATTTACTTTTCCTCAAGACAAAAAAAAATCCGTACCAAGGGGTTTTGAAAATATTTTATGGTCTTTCCCAGGAACTCAGCTCTGCTATACGGTCATAGAACAAACAAAATTATGTGACCATCTGTGAAAGACCACCACATTTTGTATTAGACTTACTGAAGTGAGCACATCTCAGCTTTAAATTGAGAAGAATCATCAGATGTCTGGGCAAGTTTACTGGACTTCAATTTTAACTCATTTTCCAAAGACTTTATTCTTTCTTTCAGGATAGAGACTGTAGTCTTTAGTTCACGTGTTTCCATCTCAAACTGCAATTTAAAGAAAATTAACCAAACATGTTATTGTTGTAGAAAGCTATCACTACTTGGCTTTTAAATAAATTTAAGATGAATACAGGTAACAAAATTAATTGCTTCAAAAGTCTATCCTATTTTAGAAGTAATAAAAGCTTACTTTCTAAAAATGCACTTACTCCTTGAATATTATTCTCTAATTCTGAAATATCACGTTGCATCTTTGTTTTTTCAAGGTTAGCTGCTTCTTGCTGAATCTGAGATAGAAATAATTACATGTAATAAGATACATATTTTTAGATGTAACCATAGATGTAACATTAAGCTTAATGTTTAAGAAAACATTGCTCTACATTCTTAAAAGAATGATGAAATGCAAAGTTCTCTCTATAGAATTACAAAGCATTCTACATAGAACTACAAACATTTCAGCATTGGCTGAAAATACACCACTGCAGTTCAATATAAGATCACTGAGTTCAGTTTGGGATTTTGGCTGGGGCTTTTTTGTTTTGTTTTTAAAAAGAAAAAGTATATTTATATTTGGTCCCAACCAAATTAATATTTGTGAGCTGTTGTAGAAAGATTACTGAGCAGCAGGGTGATATGAAAGGTTGTAAGTATATATATTTCATGTAAATTAATTTACAAAATTATCATTATTATGACATGTAAAACAGATTACAAAAAATTAATTTACAAAATTATCATTATTATGACATGCAAAACAGATTACAAAACTAACTGGTTTTCCTCCAAATTATGAAGAAAAAAAAACTTTACACAATTTGTCTGCTCTGACTTCTGTACAAAAGTGCAGTGAAATTATTAAACAAAGTCTCAAACTTCCTAGAAATGCCTGGGATAACTGGTTTTCTGCAGCTATTTCAAAGGGGCACGCATGTTGGTAGTCACCTACAAGAAGAAAGGATGGAGCTGGAAGAAATCTCTTTCACTGCATGCAAGTGCTTTAAGTACAGAGGTTAGAGTTATTCAGTTACACTACAGTTCTCTGTTTTTGTGGCAGTAAATCAAACTGTGGAAACATTCATTGTACAGTCACTCTTGACATATGTTGTCTCTGGATCAGTCCATTAATATGATTTTAAACTTCCTAATTTTCAGGACATTTCAGGAAAAAAACCCGTAAACATTATATTAATGATCCAATAAAGAAGTCAGGGAAATCTTGAAATCATAAGCTCCTGACTATAACCAAGTACGACATTAATGCACGTTAATTCCAGACATCAAAAGGTCAGAGTAACAGGAAAACTATTGCATTAGCAAATATTTTCATAAACATTAAAAGTAATGAAACTTAGATTGCTATGAATTTATGTCTGATGGTTCAGTTACAGGTGATTTAAAATATACTCTGCTACAAAATGCAAGAGTAACTAAAGATTAGTTAATATGAAAAAGTCCATAAAGTCCCCAGTTTGTGGGATAAGAACCATTTGTGGTACACGAGCATCTTAGAAATAATGCATACACCCCAAAATATTCTGTGGTTGTGGCTTCTCATCTAGGTTTTTTACACAAGGTGATGCCATGCTTGCCCTCAGACACTTTAAGCAGGTTTCTTTCCCCCTGCCCACACCTACGAACTGAATTTACAAGGATAATTCAGACAAAGAGCTCTCTCAAGTGAGTTTGAAATCAGGTAAGTTCAAAAGTTAGAAAGGGGAACTGACAGCCAGCCAGGCACAAACACAGCATTACTGTATAAGCCTTCCCTATATGGCCCCTTAACATACACAATGAAGCTCACCTTTAATTTTTCTCTGAGGCTTTCTTTTTCTGCCGTTAGTCTTCTCAAGTCAGTCAGTGCACTGTCTCTTTCCTCTTCCACATGACTTTGAGAAGCTAAACTATGTTTCGTTTCTCTTCTCATCCTGTTTAATTCACCCTGAGACTTTAAAAGATTACCATTTGTTAGCATATGTGAACTGCAATTAATAAAATGCATACACTAACAAAATAGAAAGTTTTGATGCTGTTGTTATAATAGAAGTGCTATTATAGTCTTATTTTTCCCTAGAAAACTAAATGCAGTGGCATGACAACTTATGTTTCCAACATAGCCACCATCCTTTTACTGTTCCAAGTACAGCCTAACTTTACTCTGTTTTCTTACCAGTTAACTACTACTTCTGCCTTGCTTTATAGCCCATGTACTTACCCAATTTCCTCATGCATTTAAAGTTCCAAACGCCAGTGCAGCAAGTTATAATGGCTTAATATATTAACTTTGTTAATATATTAAGCCATTAATTATTATAGTAATTAATATATTAACTTTCGAATACATAATTTTATTAACAAGTAATAAAAATAGCTATATATTTCGTTATTCACGGTTGTATTACACCTCAAGTTCTATAATAGAGAGAAGTAATTTCATTTTAAATAAGCAATAGCATAAGTGTTAATCAGTTATTTCAATGCCAGTTATAAGCAATCTCACCTGCTCATAGAGAACATTTAATCTATCTCTTTCTGAAGTTAATAATTTGACATTTGATTGAATTTCTATCATGTGTTTTTCAAATCTGTCTAATATGGACCGTAGCTCATCTCTTTCTTTGGTGATCAATCTAACATCTTCACTCTGCAAAGTGATCAATAAAATTTATGTCATAACATACTAATTAAAATTTTTGGATAATTAATAAAAAAAAAGAAAGAACCGACACTATTAGTAATACACGAAAAAACCATACATAATAAATATTAACTGCAAGAAAAAGTGCGGTATTGGTGGTATAATTAAACAATAAGAACTAAATGTTGAGAAAAAGCAAAACAGCTAACAATAAGTTTTCAACCTTTTTCTGTTTATCATTTAGTTTTTTTTATTTCAAACAAACTGATCAATAATTAATCAATATATTACTGTAAAATGTGAATAGGAAAATAAAATGCAAACTAACTGGAGTTTTTCTTCAGGTTTTTTTATGTTAATAATGTAATTTAGAAAAATACTACAGTCAGTTACTGCTACTGAATTTGAAAACAAATTTGATAGCTCCTTAAATAGTTCTACAGTATTTTCATTATTTTTTCGGCTTGTCTTGACAGCACGACCTTTACCTTCTCTGTAGTCCTACGGCTTGGGCTAGGTCTTCGTTTTATCATTTTTTGAAGATATTCCAATTCTTGCTTATAATAATCTCTGTCATCTTCTAAAGTCTTTACAAATGCATCAAGGCGAGATGGAGATTTGTCTCCTAGGGCTATACCATATTCTAATCTCATTCTTTCTACTTCTAGGACAAGTTCTCGTTCTGCAGAAAAAGAAATAAAAACAACTGTATAGTAACCTCATGATTTTCCACAAAGACATTCGCATTTGGGATGGACTAACTGATAGCAAATCTGCTGGAAAGGCTGTAGGAGATCTGGCTGAGATAGTAGTAAATACACGTAGTGTGCTTTGGAAGCCTTAGAGTCCTAGCAGCACATTGGGCCACATCAACAGTGACACAGACTGAGGGATGTGATTGTTCCACCTTTACTTAG
The DNA here is from genome assembly GCF_001431845.1 of Calidris pugnax. Lineage (NCBI taxonomy): Eukaryota > Metazoa > Chordata > Aves > Charadriiformes > Scolopacidae > Calidris > Calidris pugnax. Next base: position 1,992,333 of record NW_015090868.1, on the reverse strand, counting down.
TACTCATTAGATCACATTTACAAGAGTGTTCAGTTTTTTTCCCCCCTAGTACAAGAAAGACATTGATAAACTTGAGTGAGGCCAGGGGAGGCCATTCAAGCTGGCCAGGGAGCAGAATACTTGTCCTCTGGGAATTATTGCTGAGGGAACTGGGCTTGTTGAGCTCGGAGAAGAGCTGGGGACCCAAGAGTAGCTTGACAATACCAAGTGAGGGTTATAGATAACACAAAGCCAGTTTCTTCACAGAGGTGCACAGTAGGCAAACAAGGAACAGTGGTGATTAATTGCTACAGGCAACTACAACCAACACAGGAAAAACATTTTTTATCTCTGGGGATAAACAGACACTGGAATGGGTTGCCTAGAGAGGTTGTGGAATCTCCACCCCCGGAAATTTTCAAGATCCGACTGGACAAAGCTCTCAAGAAAAACAGTCTGAATTCACTCAGTCAGAAAGAGAGAGAACAAATTGCCATAGTATTAGTATGTCCTGTGGGATCACAATTAAAAGTTCAATTTTTAGTTATAGAATTATAGAATCATAGAATCGTCTAGGTTGGAAGAGACCAGCACTGCCAAGTTATGACTAAACCACGTTCCTCAGCACCACATCTACCTGTCTTTTAAATACCTCCAGGAATGGCTATTCAACCACTTCCCTGGGCAGCCTGTTCCAATGCTTGATAATCCCTTCTGTGAGGCTACCTGTCTTTTAAATACCTCCAGGAATGGCTATTCAACCACTTCCCTGGGCAGCCTGTTCCAATGCTTGATAATCCCTTCTGTGAGGAAATTTTCCTAATATCCATCCTAAACTTCCCCTGGTGCAACTTGAGGCCACATACTGTGAATGAAAACACATTTCTGTGACAAAAGTTTTCACTTTAAGTCTGACTGAAGACCTGCAGTCTTCTTTTTAGCTGACACATATCAAGTCTTTTAGTGTTATTAACTATATCTTAAATAGGTACGGTTTTCTATTTCAAAAATCATAGAAAGATAATTTACAGGAATCCTCAATTGACGATTTACCTTTTATTTCTAAGTTCTCAGTTTTTTCTGTTAGCCTTTGTTTCTCTTGTTCAAGTTGGTTTAACAACACTTCAAGATTGTCTTTATCATCTGTTTTTGCAAAGAGCTCTTCACTCAGTCTCTCATTCTCCCTACGACATGAGGACAAATCCTGAAGTAACAAGTATTATTACAAAAATTAGAAGTGCCAATAGAGACATTTGGAAAAAAATATTTAAAGCTCTGTTAAACTTTTAGTATTCAACACTGTTTACTTCTCTCTAACCTGGATGGTTTGTGCTTTAACATTTGTTAAAATGTTTTATTACATCAAAGTTAAGCATTACCTTTGACATGGTTTACAATCACTAACAAAACTGCTACTGTTTGTAAAGCAATATTAAACCTTGTTGAATTCAGGAAACCAAACCAGAAGGATAGTGGGATACAAACATGGAAAAAAGTCATAATTAAACAAGAAATAATTTTTAATGGCATTTAGTAACACTGTTAGTGTTAAAGTACATCACAATAGGGCATCTCATCCAAACCCTGCAGCTAATCAGATGCTATTTAGCATGTCTTTCCTGTAATCTGGTGGCTTAAGAACAAAATGTTGTGTTTTCAAGTTTACTAGAAATACTAACACAAAACACTGCTCTCAATGAACACCCAACTTGCTATATGCTGGAAAGAGTTTGGTTGCCAAGGAATTGATAATACTGATGTTTTTCAGCTGGGCTATTATGCTTTGTTTCTGAGTGAACAAGTATTGTGTAATTATTCACGTGCTGATTAAGAGACAAAGTAGTTTCTAGATGAAGAAAATCTTCTAGGATGTCATAACTCATTTGTGGTAAAAATTATTATTATATTATGGAAATCACAACTTCAGATAGCAGAGACAAGGAAATGTACAATAAAGACCTAGTCAACCATACCATCTACACAGGTTTCTTTCAGTTTATTTATGATGTATCTTCTTTAGCTCTTTGATTTATTAACTTATTACAATAGAGTTTTGGGGTACAATAAAAACTCTCTTGTTAACTGTTAAAGTCTTAATTGCTAAAATAAATGAAAGAATCATGTGGATGACAGTAGGATAAAAATACTACAAACAAGAACTGAAAGTATTTTTACTTACTGATTTAAGCCTTGTTATTGTTTCTTCAAGATCCTGTATTTCACTGTGTTTTCTTTCAATTTCTTTCTAGTAACCAAAATTAACCTATATGTTAAAACTTACATATTCAAAATGACAACAGTTCCTTTGTTACAAAAAATTAAGGAAACAGACTATTTTTGTAACAAATAAAGTATAATTAGTTCCATGAAATCTGCCAAATTTTAAGTAGTAAAACTCCTATGAACGGAAAGCACAAAAAATTTGTGGTATGCACCCATGCTCTTTTTGAGTGCAACAATTAAATAAATCATTCCATGACTCCTCATAGAATAAAACCCTCCAAACACAAGCATCACTGCTGCAAATAGCTATTACCTGTCAATAGTTTTAATTATATCAAAATCTTATTTCATAGTAAGCTAACAGAAGAAGGAAGACAGATTTTCTCCTAACTAAACTCATCTTACCTACTACAGTAAAGAGAGAAAATTGCTATGATTAATCATCGTTTAGTGAGAAATTTTGTATAGTATTAAGTAGACTGGAAAAATTATCTTTTTAATCTTTCCTTTACAAGTCAATAGGTCATTTGTTGTAATTAAAAGATATAAAGCCACCTGAGAGCTGAGCAGATCTTTCACACTGTAACACGTTAGTGATTACCTTTGCTTCTCCTATTTCTTTATCTGCAGTCTCCAGCACAATTTCCTTGTGTCTTTCCAACTGCTGTGCCAAATGGTCGATTTCATTCAGTTCTTGACACAGTGCTTCATTTTTATTGCTCAAATGCACTACCTCACTGGTTACGTTTTGTTTAGTGTCCAAGAGGTCTTGAATGCGATTTTCAAGTTCTTTGTTTTTTTGCTGAAGATATTCAATCTGAAAGATATTTTTCATTAGAACATTAATATGTATTGTTAAAGTAGGTAGCAAACGTCCTTCCCAATCTTCTGAAATACAGGACATCCTGTTAAAAATGGCAATATTTTCTATTTTTAGGACTTAATGCTTATCAACATGAAAAAATACAATTTTACAAAGGTGCAAGGTGAAGGAATTCATTACTACACTGTTTTTTACCTAGTCTCCAAAACTTGAAGTTTATTCTAAAAACAAAGTACTGGAAAGCAGACATCTGTATAAAAACCTGTCTTGGGCAGTGGTCCAGTAGACCCAGTGTACTTGGAGTTTCCCTAAATTTCACAAGATATGAGGACACATTATTTTCTCCACCTTCGTAGTATGTTTGCTAGGCTTAGGTTCATTGTTACTCCTTCACGAGAGAGAAGTTTCACAGATCAGATTCTCAAAACCTATCTTGCCCTCAACAAACTTCAGCACCTTAAATATCATCCTCAGAAATCCTGCTCTACAGACTTTGTATTTCCCCCATATACCTTTCCCTGAGAGTAAAGGGAAGAGAGGCAGGGATGTACAGTAGGAATAAAAATGTGGACATAATAAGTTATAATATTCAAGAAAATGGGAGACCGGAGTATCTTGAAAGATTCGAGATAACAAAGGTGCTGCACTTCCAACTCCACACAACTTTCCTTAAAACTCTAGAAAGAAAGAAGTATTACTGTAGACACAAAAGAAAGTCTAAGCCCTCTCACAGTCATGAATACGACTACATAGAGATATCCACCCATTTAGTCATTCATGTCAGAGAATAAAAGATGTATATTAGCACTGAGCGTGGCCAAATAGTCTTGATGGCCCAAAAACAGCTTTATGCAGTTCTGGGCTAGCTCATTCTCTGTAAAATCAATTCTGTGTTCAGCATGACACTATTTTAAGATCACTGAACACAGCTGTACTCCTTCCAAGTCATAGCTCATTCTGTATTTTTGTGGCACTGAGCCTGAGCTAATAAACTGCAACCTGGCTTTCGTGGTACAGTCCATCAGTATTAAAAATGTCTAACTCAGTTGGAAAAACAGAGAATTTACAGTATAAATCCAGAGACAGGCTTTACTTGATCTGTACTCCAGCCTGCCTTGTATCTTTCTTTAAAAATCCTCATTCTGAGACCAATATTGAATGCATGTTAATATGCACAATGAACATAAACTTCTTTATCCTAAGCTTATCCTTTCCTTGCAAGTCTATGTTGGAGTAAAGGTGGGGACCGTTTGAATTCAATGTGGAAGAATCCCCACTATCTGATGAGATCATCTGCTACTCCTTATCATAAAGCACATATACCATTGTTACTTCCTAAAACACAAATGGTATGTATGAAGAAAATAAATTTAAAAAAAAAAAGAAAGAAAATAAGTATTTTCAAACTTGGTGAAAACAGTGTATCATACAGAAATTTTCTGAATACTCTCAGATTAACGTTGCTATGTACAGATGTGAGCTCGTAGAGTTCTTTACCAAAACCATTCCAATACTTTTAAAACAAGAAATTAAACTTCCTTTGACAAGAAACACTGCCACCTAAAAAGCAAAGTGAGTTCAATTGATTGATTTTATATATAATAGTGATTTTTTTAGAGAAAAATCTACAAGTTTTGTGGGCTTTTTTAGAGTGCTAGTATTTTTAGTTTTGACTAGCCACCAGTAATAAATCCATTACCTGTAAATTCAAATGGGAGATAAGCTTCTCATTACTTTTACTTCTCGATTCCAGAGAGAGAACCTCATGAGAACGACCACCATTCAATGCTAGCAGTAGGCGCTCTATTTCTTTGTCTCTTAGCTCAACCTTTAAAGAAAAAAACAAAAAAACCCCATGCAAAACCGTTATTTGGTATCCTCTATACTATTTAGCAGAAACTTTTTTCAAATAAACACCTATTCAGTAAAAAGATATGTACCTAATAATGCAATTTTTATCTCTAATATTCTTTTTAGAAAAAAATATGGATTTTTCTGAACAAAGTGATTTCAGTGAAATAAGAAAAAATGAATCAAACAGAGTTTTTGGAAAAAAATATTGAAACAATTCCTACTAGATTATTTTCTTGAAGAAAAACCAACAGTTTTGATTTAAAGTGAAGTTAATGAATGCTGCAAATTATCCACATGACACTAGCATTTAAATTTAGAGAAAAATGTGAAAATCAGCTGAAAAAAAGGGAATATCAGAAGAGGAAAATCAAGATGTGAACAAAACCAGAGGATGGTGTCTACTAATCCCCAGATACCGAAAATATGAACAATTAATGCAATTCCCTTGCTTAAAGATTATACATACCTTATCATTTCACTTTAATTAAAACATTGTAAAATCTGCTGTCCATAAATTAACTTACAAAAATTAAAAAAATATAACCAGTGCAAACAGTGAAAAAAATTACCTGACCTATCTATAGATCAAATTATTATTTTGGATCAGTCAATACTTTTGCACTAACAAGGCCTAAACAGATAATTATTCTACTTCACTATCACCAAGTTTAGCTTATTTAATGCAATTTTAATACACAGAATATATCAGCAAAAGCAGTGGGCAAGAATTTTATCATTCCTGCTATTGTTTTTCCTATCATTTTCTCCAGAGGAGAGAAATACCTCAACGTAGGCAAGTCAGAATAATTATATTTCACAAGCCACAGGCCCTACAACACTTCCCCAATGAGTTTAACACACAAATTATAATTGAGGCCATTGCAATGGCTACTACAGCCAAATAATAACACTTAAAAAAAATATCTGTAAACATACCTGTTTGCTATAATTTTTCATTTCACGTTCAGATATCTCCAGTTTTTCTTGTAGCTCTGTTACTTCTGATTGAAGTTCATGAATTCTGAAATGTAGCAATACACTGTGTGGATTCATGGAAGAATCATAGGTACAACAATTCAATATTAGCATTTTCTCTTTGCTCCTGAATGTAAATATCTACAAAAAATAGTTTTGTTCATACAAAATACATGGGATCCTCCATGGGCTGCAGTGTGGGTATCTGCTCTGATGTGGTGCTCTTCACAGGCTGCACAGGCAACCTTCCTCACCATGGTCTTCACAGGCTGCAAGGGAATCTCTGCTCTGGTGCTCTGCTCCTACTCCTTCTTCACTGACCTTGGTGTCCATAGGGTTGTTTCACATATTTCTCACTTCTCCCTCTCACTGCTGCTGCGCAGTATCGATTTTTTACCAATTTTTACTTAAATACATTTTCACAGGGGAGCCACTGGCTTGGCTGATGGGCTCAGCTGTGACCTGTGGTGGGTCCCTTTTGAAGCCAGGTAGAACTGCCCGTGTCCAGCGCAGGGTAGACGCTGGTCTCTTCTCAGAAAGGCCACCCCTCTAGTCCCCCCCACTGCCAACACCTGTAAACCCTCTGCAGATATATTCTAAATAAGAAAAAAGAATTTACTTGAAGCTTTCATAATATAGATTCCCAAGCCAAAAATAGTATTACAAAATCAAAAATAGTTTAGTCTTCCAAAATGAATACAAACGGTCAGTTTACTCCTATGCAAAACATTATACCTAGCTTTTTTTTTGCCAGAATACTTAATCTGAAATCAGGTATAAAAGTAAAACCAGTATAGAAATCTTAAGAGAAATCCTTTAAAGCTGCTTATATCCTCTGCAACTTTGTCACAGCCAGAACCGTCAATCACTAAGCAAAATCATATTTAAGAACCACTGCAGGTATTTGACACCTATACTCCAAAATTACAAAGTTCTTTAGATTACCGATTATCAGCCACCTGAAGAAGGTCTGCGATATAAGGGTCCTCTGGCTGGGGAACTGGATAGGCACTCACTCCTGAGGGAGGGACAGGCTGGTCTATCTGCATGCGCTGACGCCTGAAGGGAATGCTTCTTTTTTTGCCACCTAAAAACCCAAACCCAAATACCTATTACTTGGAGTTAAAGTACGGGAGTCATCATGTTTAACACAAAATGAAATCTCCTATTTATTCCATTGCTCCTGAAGCAGTACATTTCACCATTTTAACCTTACCGTCATAAATTAATAAAATTTTTACGTTCTAGATAGCACCATTCTTGCAGATTAGTATCAGCTTTGCCAAAGTTCAGTTTTATAATAAGTAAATGTCCAAAGTTCAGTATAAGTCATTTCCCCCAGTATTTAAAACACCAAATATTCTACAGTTCAAACGTGTTGAATCTGTTAGTGATTTACCTTTTTACTAAGGAAGCTAAATTAAAACATCACATAAGACATTTTGTTTTCACATTTAAGAACTATTTTATGCCTGAACTAACCTCTGCATTGTTTAGTAACATTTTCTTTCCTTCTAACCAATAGTCATTTTACTGAATGAATATCATAAGCACATCAAGCAGAATTGGTTATTTGCTTCCGTGGTAAGAATATACTAAAAAATAGCAAAACACAGTATTATTTCCAGAGGGAACCATTATTCTTCATCACACAATTAAATAAGGACACACAATATTAGATGATGAAGTATAGAAAAATCCCAGAGAACTGCTGACCAAGGGGCAAGTATGCAGAAAGACAGACAAAGGTGTAACATGGCATCTTTGAAGCAAAGGACATCAAATCCAGAAAGGTGTGGAAAACAGAGAGGAATGTTAATTTCACCAAACCTATTAATTTCCCCCAGATGCCAAAAATAAATAGGTAATTCAATGACTTGAAAAGAAAAGACAGTTTGCAAATTTAACAAAATACTTCTTGGTATTTCCCTTATCTGAAAACCATGGAGAAAGAAATTAACTTGAAAATAATGTCCAGGATATTTTAAGTTATCAAAAGATCCTTTAAATACTGCAAGCTTTCAGAGGGTTAGAATATTTGTTTGTAGACATAGTTTGCATCTTGCTACTTCCAGATCTTTGTTACAAAAATCTGAATTAGTAACTTACACACCATCAATTAGCTGTCAAAAAGATTCAAGTGCCAACAACTTGTCTCTGACTAAATGAGGTGCAGAATTAATAAAAATAGCTGTTGCTTAACAGTGCTTTCCAGTCACATTTTAACTTAATAGTCTTGAATCTAAGCTTGTATTCAAATTTGTGGCTAGCATAACTGATGTGCTAATGAAACTTCTTCCATATAGACTGAATTCAGAGCCAGAACTGTCAAAATTATTATTATTAGTCAATTGGACAGTTATTTTACTGCAGTAACTTCTCCTCCTAGAAGAAAAAAAAATAATTATGTTCTGAAGAGCCAAAAAAAGTCCCGAGAAAAGTTTAAATATCTATGATTATTTACACTCACCAGGTGTTTGCACCACCGCTTGCAGATTCTTCTCCTGAAGCTGCTGGATTTTTTCAGTCTTTGCTTTGTTCTCTTTTTCCAGCATTTTAATTTTATGTACATATTGATTATTCAGAAATTTCAAGTCAGCAGTCTCATGTTCAGTCCTCCTTAAGGAGGCTTTCAAATCTTCAAGGGAGAGAAATAGCAATATTACCTTCCTTAGTCATTATTATTTTTCCTAGTAGCACCAAAATAGGCTTAAAGAGACTCCTATGTTCTTTTTCCATAGCATGAAATTTTCAAACACACATACATATATGTATATACACACAAACGCACAAAAATATATATTTATAGTTTTTATATAAATAAAACCCTTTTGTAGAATAAAGGCACAGTAAACAGCAGTATTTCATTTTAAATTAAAAAGTAGCATTTCAAGGTATGAAAGTATATGTTAAAAAGTTCTAAGATTTTCATGTTTGTTTAAAACAATTTTTAGGACCTCATAAACTTTTTAACGACAAAAGAAATGTCTGTGCATGAGCCTTAATTCATTGAAGTCATAAAAGTCAATGACCAGTCACACTCATAAGTACAGAGAAGTGAATCTGTGGATCAAGGGTTTGGCTGCAATTTTATTTTGGCATGGAAGGATTAAAAAAAAAAATCATTTTTATGTTTATGTAATTTTTATATTACCTTTAACATGACGATCAGATTGCTCTTTCAGTTTTAGGATTTCTAGATGTAGTTCATTATTTTCCCTGGTAAGTTTAACACTCTCTGTTTTATAAGGTTCCAAAATAGCATCATAATTGCTGCATTCTTTTTCAGTTTTTCCAGCAGATAACTTTGCACTGCGCAAACTCTCAGTTGTATGAACTAGGTCACTAGAATAAAAGTGCATCAGACATGTTAGAAATCTTATTAGCTTTGAGAGTAAAAATGTAAATATTTATTATGACTTGAGAAACAAAACCCCAGTTGTAAGAATGTGTCCTTTAAGCACATATGAATAGTGAATAATCTTGGCTCTCTTACGAGGTTAGAAAAGTTGAATTTTCCTAGATCATAGATCCTTAGAAACAACTCTACTGAATTAAGTGGGACCTTACGATGTTCTCATCACTTAAGCAATCCTATTTGACTTCATCACACACAAGAACTGATTGTTAGTTCTGGAATACTGCCTGTAAACAATCTTCAGACTAAGCATTCTGCCTTATATGTCAAAAAACAAACAATACCTACTACATGATTACTATGTTTATTAATGAATCTCCTTTTGAATACCTAAAAAGCTTTTCCACCAAAGGTAAACTCTCCACTCCCAGTGGTTGCCGATAGCCCAGCTGATCTAGTCGTTTCCTGAGATTAATGAATCTCCGCTCTGCAGTTGCAGTCATTGTAAACGCGCCTCCAAAGCAGCTTTTGTCAGAGTCAAGAAAAATAGGACACCTGCAAAAGATTGTCTGTTACAGCACTTGTCCTTTAAAGAAGGATTATAGAAAAAGTAATAGAAAAAAACCACTTCTTGTGTAGGAAATACAGTGCATAAGCAGGTTCTTAAAATTTAAGTAAACCAAAAGAGAATCGTAGTGCAACTAAAAAGTTTTAAACATATTTACATATTTCTTTAAAAATAAAATATTTGCCTTAGCAATTAGTTTTCTCTTTCCTAACATCTTAGAGCATGGACATAAATTCTTCTCTCCAGTATGAGTATGTAAGAACTGAACTCTGAAAAAATCTTTCAGTGGGAAGACTAAGAACTAAATTCTGATTTTTTTGAATCATGGAATCTTCCACAATGCAAATTGACAGATTATTCTCAAAAACTCCACATACCTTTTTCTTTCATATATAATTCTTACTTTCAGTTTACAAGGAAGTACTTAACTTATGCCAAACATTTGTAAAATTGCATAGAATGTGTATAATTTTAAAGACAGATTAACTTTGAACATCTTTTTTTCTATGAAGGAAGACAGGAAAGAAAAAATCCTATAAAAAATACTATAGCTCTACTTGCATCATTTCCTGGAAAATGCAGTTCGAGGATCAGAGGGGTTTTTTTGCTTTTGACTGATTAGTTATCTTTTTATTACTAACCTGATCTAAAAAGGGCTGGATCAGCACTACTGTATCTGAATCAGGATGAGAATTTTGGTTTTGCCATGAACATTTGAGGGAGGAAGAAATTTTACATCATTATGTCCTTCTGGATTTAGAGATAGAATGAGAAAAGAAATGGAATACTAAAGTTGATGGTCCTCAATATGTGAAAACATCTCTTCAATAGTTAGAAATATTTTTGAAAAATAGTTATTTCTGTAAAACATTTTCCCTCACATTTCATCAGAAGTTTCAGTATTAACCTACTGGCTGCAAAGACCTCAGCAGCCAAACTACCAATCTGAGGAAGCATTGTTTGCATCTCATGTAAAGGGGATAAAATATAGATATCATTTAAACCATGTTGCCTCACAAATCCCCAGATTTTAAAAATATATTAAATAAATATATGCAGGTATCTGAAAATAAAATTATTTATGAATAATACAATGAGAAAGCATGCAAGTTTTTCTCATGTTAGATGCTGGAAAGCATGATTTCATCTCATTGTATCAAAACATTACAAATAAGTCTAGCAATGGGAGTGTTGTTGCCAGGTACTTTTCCATGGATGAGAGAAAATCACTGGCCTTTTGAGCACAGCACCTGTTCCAGGCCCCACCAAAAGATTTGTATGAAGAGGTTCAGAATGTTGAGATATTAGCTAGGAAACTCCACTAAAGAGTAACTGTCAATGTACTAAGTGGAAGTCAATGTACTGATGTGCATTCTTTTCCTTTGGCAGCCAAAGATTAAAGCCAAAAGTGATCAGACCTTGGTATTTCCGCATTAACATTGAGGATTCTGTGTTGAATTCAGTTGAATTCTTTAAGAAGAACCTTATCAATGAAAAAGGTTCAATTAGTTTAAAATCATTCATCAGACTTGATTTAATAGCTTGTGTTTTGGAAAGAGAAAGGATTTTTCTACTAATCATATTGAGAAAGTGTTACAGAAGAAACATGAAGAACAAAACTGTGTCACAGCTTGTAAGGGAATAAAGTTTTTCTACAGTAACTGTGGAGAACATAAACAGCTGTTAGCACTGCAGTAACTGTGGCTAGGAAGTAGATATAGGATCTTGTTAAATCACTGCAATGGACAGTTAAGTGAGGTGTAGTTACCTAAACACGCTCTAATATTAAGAGGTACCAACAGCTTTCTGGTTGGATCACTCTCCTTCCTAAAGACTGAGAATTTTTAATTCAGGATTTTATTGCCACCAGTATCAAACAAGAAAGGGTATTATCTTATATTCCCTAGAGCCACAACTGATCCAAAATTAGACCAGGAAATGAGTAGCTAGAGTATAAGTCCAAAAGATGTCTGGGAAGTTAAGTAAGAAGGAGAACTGAGGGTCATTATTTCAGAGAGCTTAACACAGATATAAAAGCCTTCAAAGACAATCATTGTTGTATGCTCTTTATTGGAAAGTAATTACATCAGTAATTCTGGACCTCTGTCATTACAGACAACCATAGCATAAAACTCAGATCCTAAACTTAAAGTCTATCACTAGTCTTATTATGACATCCGAAAATATCTAGTAACATCCCTATCAGGAAAATTCGATTTTCTGGAAATATAAAATGATTATATGAACATACAACAGTTGAATCCAAGATCAGTTTCACCCAATTCCCCAATCTCCAACAGATGCCATGGCTAGAGTACAAAAACAAAAAACATGAGCCAAATTGTACTCCTCCATACCTTCTCTTTCCATAAGCCTACAGTACAGGGACTTGATAGGCCTGAAGTTGAACTTAGATCATTATAGTAGTACCTAATGGACCTTTCTTAGACGTGTCTAATTGTTTTCTTAAATCTTTTGCACTTTTACATTGACACAGCCTGCAGCAATGAAACCCTAATTTTAACTGTATGTCTCAAAAAGTATATCATAAATTCAAGGGTGTTTGTGTGCCCCATACCCTTTTTTTTTTCTCTTTTAATTGTGAAACATACTAAATAGTCATTCTTTTGTCATGCTTTGAGTCATTCATGCTGGCATCCCTAGCAAATTTATTTTCCAAAATTTTCTAGTATCTTGCACAGGTTGCCTCTTTTCTATGCTTTTTCTGAGATTAAGATCTTTTCACTATTCATAACAACTCCTAACTTATCATTTATAATTACTCTAAAGCATCAATTAGATGCATTCACAGTGCCTCTAACATCTCTTTTTCTGAGTGGTAACCACCACTTTAGAGCATATGATGTTTATTACTTTTCCTCTATTAACACTGTTACTGAACTCCCACTTTATTACTCAGTCCAGTGCTACTCTTCTGCAACCCTTGGACTGCTCTTAACACATCCATACAATGGGCAAATTTTGTCCCTTGCTGTTCAACCCATTCTTTCAGATCACAGCTGAGTGTTAAACAACATAAAATCTGCACATTCATCATAAGGTAGTATTTTCTACCTGTTCTTTTAATCACTGAATGAGCTATTAAATTACCTTTTCTTCATTGCTGAAGGAGACCTGCTTTCTTAAAAGCTTCTGGGAAAGAGCCTTCTCAAAAGCTTTTTGGAAATCCAAGTTTTCTACATCATTCTTACACAACCAACTCAATCCTGTATATCCTTTTCTTCAAAGAAACTTAGTAGCCTTGTGAATCATGATGGAGTCATGATTAAAGGTATGTTGAACTTATTAGATATGTCTGTAAATTTGCAAAGTACTGGAAAGTAACAAATTTGGTGTTTCCCACAAGACAGGCTATGTTAGCTGCATAAATGGTTCACATCATGCAATTTAGTTCCACTAGGAAGAAAACATATTTACCAATTTAGATGAAAAACAGAAAATCAGATAAACAAACAAAAAGGGAAAATTAAATGGTACTTGAAATAGGGTATTTCTAGTCAAGAATTTATCAAGATGCCTAAATGAGTACATCTTTCAGTTATTCACAGAAGATATTCAGAGGCAATAGCCTGATTTTTTTGTTCTGGCTTTGTTCAAGAAAGCTGCTAAGATGACAACTTCCACACATGCCTATACAGTTGCGAGCAGTCTTTTGAAGACCTAGGTGTTTATGAAACAGACATATTCAGCACCTGTGAACTGTTCCCTGTTAAGTCACCAGTGACTGAAATTGAACACTGACGTGGAGGATAGGCAATAATGGAACTTCAAATCATGTTCTTTTAGGCTATAAGTATAGAATCAATTTTCATAAAATCGTGTGAAAAAAAGCAACGTTAATAGGTATTGGATTAACCATTACAGGTGGAATATGAAACAGAAAAGAGTTAGCATATTGAAGCCCTCCTTCCAGTCTGAAAACAATGCAGCAAACTTCATGGTGAGTATAGGCTAAGAACTGTTGCAGATGCAATATTTGTGTTATCAATAAGAAAATTTAATGATAGCAAAGCAGAGCAAGGATGTATCTTAGCTGTGGAAGACATAATACGGTCATTGAACCATGTCAAAGAAAGATAAAACTACATAGCTGACAATAGGAGACAAAGAAATTAGCATGGACAAACTTGTATGCTATGAAATCAATTTCTTTATTGAGTATATAACATTCACACCAAAGACAATTATGAACTGGAGTTTCCAGTCTCTGTTCTGGGAAATACCAAAATGCATTTTTCATTCATCAGAACCAATATGCTAAAGGCTTTTTTTTCTGCATGTGTGTGAAACGCGTTTACAAAACATCTGTTCCTAAATACCAAAATGCATTTTTCATTCATCAGAAACATGCATGTGTGTGAAATGCGTTTACAAAACATCTGTTCCTGTCCTATATTTACTGGTCACATAACTACGTAGCTCATTGTGCTATGAAGAGCTAGTTTTGCTTTCACCCAGGTAGAAAAGGCACCTAGTAGACTAACCATTTGACCATAGTAATGCTCCCATACGTGCCTCTATACAGTCCACGGATGCTGAAGGCTGTCCTGTGAAATGCACAACTGCAACACTGTTTTCAAGATACCCTGGATAAGCCTGCGCTCCTCAAAGTCTGTTTCCAGGCTGATTTGCTGGGAGCTCGTTTCTGACTAGATATTGACACACCACGTTTGATACGAAATGTCACCACTTCGCCAACAGAACGGTAACTCTCACTCTAGAAAAAGAGATTTCTTCTTCAAGGAGTCACCAAAACCTCGGAGTTTACGTTACAGTACAAAAAAACCCCATCGATTATGATCATCACCCATCTCCCCAAACTGGAAGCCGTCTGGCCCTTTCAGCATCCCCAGTCTGTAACTACAGAAGGGTGGCCAGTCCCTTTTGAAACAGGTTTATTTTGGCTTTTTCCACCCTCCCGCCGGGTCGGTCTTACCAGGCATACCGTTAAAAGCAAATTCTCGCAGGGCGAGCCGCTAAGGAGCAGCCGAGACGTTTCAGCGAGGCTTCGGCAGAGAAGCAGCTCCGGCGGGGAGGGGACGGGGGGGCTGCAGATGCCTGAGAGAAGGAGGCGGAGGGCAGCGTGGCTGGCCGGCGCTGCCGGAGCCCAAGCTGGGAGCCCGAGCTAGCCACCGCCCGCCTGCGGGGAGCTCCGGTCCTGCCGGGAGCACCCTCCTCCTTCCCTTGCCGGACACGCGGCCCCACCGCTCCTCGGACCCCGCGCAGCCGCTTAGGCCGCACCGGCCGTTTGAAAATGGCGCCGCGCAGCAACGGCCGCTTCCGCCCCGTTGCCTTGGCAACGGGGAACGCGCCCGCGCCCGCCGAGCCGCCCAGCCAATCCCCGCCGTTTGACGTCAGAGGGGACGAGTCCCTCGCTCTCTGACGTCAGGGCCAGAAGCGGGCGGGCAGGGCTGCGGGCGGAACTGCCGCCCCGGCGGCGCAGGGAGGTGCGATGGCGGGCTGAGGGGGGTGCCGGGGAGGGATGACGACACGCATGACGACGGCTTAGCCCCAGTCGCAGCCAGAGGGGAGAGGCAGACTTAATGCGGCGGGGTGCTTATCGGCATTGACCGCCTGCGGCCTACTGGGTGAGGCCAGGCTGCAGGGAGCGAAGGGCAGGCCTCCTTCAGGGAGATTTCTGCCCTTGGTGGTGCTCGTCACTTGCAAAGAGGCTGTAAGCAGGTTATCTACAACCGGGGTCAGGTGTTTTATGTTAGTAAGCAAAAGACAAGGAGGATTCAATGAGATACAAGACGTAAGTCTTAGGGCAACAAAGATGAGCATCTCCCGGCTGAGGAAAGGCTGAGACAGCTGGGGCTCTTTAGTCTGGAGAAGAGAAGGCTGAGGGGAGACCTTATTAATGCTTGCAAGTTCCTAAAGGGTGGGTTGAAGGAGGAGGGAGCCGGACTCTTTTCAGTGACAGGACGAAGCTGGAACATGGGAATTTCCACTCAAATACACGGTGAGAGTGACAGAGCACTGGAACAGGCTGCCCAGGGAGGTCGTGGAGTCCCCTTCTTTCAAGACCCACCTGGATGCAGTCCTGAGTGATGTGCTCTGGGCAATCCTGCTTTGGCAGGGGAGCTGGACTAGATGATCTCTAGAGGTCCCTTCCATCTCTGACAATTCGATGATTCTGTATGCTCACCCAAATCCAGGCCCCTCAATGTTGCCAAATTCCCATCTAGCAGGTTAGCTTTATAACATTCCTATCACTGTTTGTTGTTTTTCACTCTTCCATCTGCATCTCAACCCCCAGAAGGTTACCTCTGTCTGCACAGTGACCTTTATTGTGCCTGTTTCTATTCTACACGCATCCCAGCTCCATCCAACACCTCAGCAATTTCCTCCAGCTGTAAGGAAAACCTAGATCCCAGATCACAGGCAGCTGAAGCTCCAGAAGGAGGAAGGTGGGAGTGTACCCATGCTACATCATACTTAATAAAGGAAAAAAAATCCATGTTGAGAAATACATCAATTCACCTTCAATGCCCAGAGTCAAGGCAATGGAAATAACACTGCACTCTCACCTTTTTGAAATAACACTCCACAGAAATAAAGAATACGATGAACATGGTTTAATTAAGAGTTATGGCCATAGTCACAATACATCTCTGAACATGATTTCAGTATTCCCACTGCGTAAGGTTCCACATCCATACTTTCTAGAACGAGGAAGTGAAAAGATTTGATAGTCTTTAATGCTTACATAATTTCCACAATGCAAAAACATTAGTGAAAACAGTAGTATCCTTTCTGCGTACTACAAAGGTAGTGCTCACTGCTTTTAGCAAGAGAAGGGATTATAAATAAAAGTATCTGAATATTAGGGGAAGGGAGAAATGTCCCAAGTGTTTCACAGAATTAATGCTTTCAAACAGTACTTCAACCCAGTAGAAGAGCAACAAATCCCCAGAGGTTTCATTTTGCCCTGAAAGACTTGAAGTAGGAGTGTAATTTGACGTACATGGCAGGTAACTTACACATACCCATGGAAATCCACCTTTTAAAAAAACACAAATAGCATTTATAGTGTTTGATTCCCTTATACACAGGCACATGCTCTGCGAGCTTCTCCTTCCCTTTCTGGAGCTTAATGGGACTGTGCAATACTGGAGCAGTAGTCTAAAATATCCTGTATAGTGAATTCCATAGTAATTCCTGATCCAGGATAGCAGCGAGCTATCAGCCCTTCAAAGTGCTTGTACTGTCGTATAAACTCATCCTGCATGGAATGCCACACCACCTGCCAAAGAAAGCAAGTTTTAGGAAGTGTCAACTGAAACGGTGAACTGCAAAACATTGGCTCATTGATTGATTCTCAGTTCAGGTGCCATTTGAAAACTAAACCTTGCTAACAACAAAGTTCAGTAAAAAGAAAGCAAGTTTTAGGAAGTGTCAACTGGAATGATACACTATATGTGAACTGCAAAACATTGGCTCATTGATTGATTCTCAGTTCAGGTGCCATTTGAAAACTAAACCTTGCTAACAACAAAGTTCAGTAAACTGAGCTGCTGCATTAAAAAAAAAAAAAAAAAAACGACTGTTTTTACCCATTAAGTTTAAGATCTTTAATGTTTACTCCTGAAACTGAGCTGCTGCATTAAAAAAAAAAAAATTTACCCATTAAGTTTAAGATCTTTAACGTTTACGTGACTCCTACCAAATCTGAAAAGCAGAAACTAGTAAAGAAGACGGCCAAATCTGAAAAGCAGAAACTAGTAAAGACAAGGAAGTTGCTCTAAAAGAGGTAATGCCTTTGTCTTTAAAGAAAACACCCCGAAGCAGAACAGCGCTACTTATTCACTCTTCAGACTTTAAAAAGCTGTTAATACTTGCTTAACCCTTCAATCTGCTTATCATTTATTCCAGTGAGAAACCTTACAGAGTATAAGAAAAAAATATAGATAGAACTATTAGAAAAGATGTAACTGAAAGTATGTTCTCCTATAGTGTAACAGCTAAATTTCATATCGGGTTAACAGTTCATTTAGACCTTGTCTCCACTTCCAGTATTATCCATTAAAGGTCAGCTAGGGAATCCTAAAGGAAATTTCTTTCTGAAGTCTCTCTCTACCACCACAGTTTAAATAAACGTTACCACAAATAGAATCAGAGTGGGATTATTAAAAAACTCCACTCAGAATTCATGGTTTTCCAGAGCTGTGCTGAAGGTATGCAATTCTCACAGATTGCATATGCAAAAGCACAATAAAAGCCTTTGTGTAAACATTACAAGGTTTTTAAACCATCATTTAGTTTACCTGAAGTAAGTTTTCTTCTTCGCAGAGATGTTTATCTACCTTCTTGTAGAGATTATCCAGCCCCTTCTTCACTTCCTTACCAGGATATTCCTTTATAACTTTACGAAGCTCTTGTTTATTAAAAGCCAGTTGATAGCTTACTTCCTCCTCTCGGATACCCTGTGCCACACGAGCTTCAACACCTTCAAAAAAATGCTAACAAGCAAGAACAGCATTAATGATTATCACAAATCTAAGCTAATCAATTTGACAAGCTTATGCGTAGTTAAGTCTTTATTGCTTATTCTGCTTGACAAATGTTGTGTTCCCCCATTTTTATTCTTTTTTTTAATTTGCTCAGCTACAAACATTAAAGCCCAGCCCAACAGCACAATTGCTATTTAGAAAATACTATTAATTGCCATGAAAAAATTTGGTTATTTTCATCCAAGGCTGTTACCCTCATGAGTAGAGTACTCTGGGCAGGCATGCTTGAGTCTAAAATAACAAAGCAGAAATCATGATAGATGCAGTGATAAAGAGTGCAAACTACACACTTGAGAAAGACTACTCTGTACTACTTAAATGTATATAAACTCAAATCTACTTACATTTAATTTCTCAAGAGGCTGTCCAAGTGAGTAGATCACATAAGACTGAAGATGATCAGTGTATTTCTGTTTGGCTTCTTTTTTCTCGGCTTCAAGACATGAAATTTTCAAGCGAGAAAGCGTTGCAAAAATATGATGGAAGTTCTCCATCATGACCACATCTCTGGGTGTTTTCTGGCTTTCATTAGCTACTTTCTCAACTGAAAAAAAAAAAGGCGGCAAAATACTTAAAATATCAAAAGGACAACCAAATTCAGAAAAAACATAACCAATAACCATAATACTGTCAGAAAAAGGAATTTTGGATTATATGTCAATGATAACCATTTGTATGAATGAAGGTCATAACGGCCACTAAATAAATCAATATCTGAGAACCTTCAAAAAAGTAACAGGTATGTACAGTCTCTAAGATCATGAAATTTGTATGCAAAAAAATTCACATATAAGATACCAAATAGTGACTACATATGCTCACTTACATAAGTAAGAAACAACCCACATTCTGTGGAGGCTCACAAGCATGCTTTCATTACCCCTAGTAAATTCACATGACAACTATTTCAGTGAAGTCTATTTCTTAAACGGTTTAAGAAAAATCAAAGAAAATTGGTTCCCCTCTTCGCTAGAACAGAAATCTTCAATAAGGCAGTGTTTTTTTTTAAAATGTACTTCTCAGTCTCTCAATTTTTACTTGTTAGTTTTAGAGTCAAAGTTGCTGTCAATCCCCAAATATAATAATAAAAATGGATAATGTCGCACATCGGTCTCTTACTTTCATCCCCCCCCAAAAAAAACCAGGGCAGGCAAAAGAAATTCTACTTATCACTCCCTTATTGCACCTTAGATCAGGCTGAAAGAGGACATCTTCAACCAAGAATGCAATTACGTTTCTGTGCCCATTCAGCCATTAACCATTTTGCTGAGATTACCAGGATGCTCACCAAGAAAGTGATCCTGGGCACCAGAGCATCAATAAAGATCACATCAATTTCAGTCAGAACAGTGAATTGCCAACTAGGAAAAGTCTGCTACCGCAGACTTTTGTTCTTCCCATACAATTTTCTACACCTGCAATTCTACCTGAAGTACTACATCTTTCTGACCTGTTTCAAACATTACTCGTAAGTAAAATATCCTGCTGCACTAAACATACTGCTTGCACTGATTTTGTATATAATTTTATCTTTGTTTCATGTTCATTCTTTATTTCTAACATACTGCTTGCACTGATTTTGTATATAATGTTATCTTTGTTTCATGTTCATTCAAATTTCTGTCCCTTATCCTCCCCCATCTTAATTCTTTGTTTCTTTAAGTTTGCGCTGGTTTTGTCTGAAACAGATTTAGTTTATTCTTCGGGGTTTGACTGGCATCACTTCGAACCCCTTTTAAAACACACTTTTCAAAATTCTTCCTACACTCATTATTTATTGTTGGATAGTTTTGCCTGTCCAATGACGTTTGCTTAGCTTTATCACTTAAAAAGTAACGTCTTAAGGATAGAAAAGTTGGGTGCAATCAAATAAAAAACATTTTCAGAATTTACTGTCCCATCAGCTGGGATGCTCCTGCTGACAATGTATGGACTCTAGTCTTCTGTACTATGAAGTAATGTCTCTTCACGATTTCCTAATATGTTCAGAACCACTGTGCTGTAATTTCCTCAGACTAGCTTTACTGCCGCTACTGTCTCCTCTTGCCCAATCTTCCCCCAAAAAAGAGGTAAAAGTGTCAGTGGTTAGGAATTACTATATAAGAGTTTGTTTGAAAATATGCAGGTAAATCAGCACAGGGTGGTCCATCCATCCGTGTCTCTCCCATTTTAAAAAGGAAGGACAATTTTTCCAGAGTTCATTGGCTTGCATTCCCTGCCACTCCCTTTGTTATTTTTTTAAAATGTTAAATAAAAGCAGTAGAACAAGGCCTGACATTCTGCTGCCTCAGGTCAGGACACAAATAACCTAATCTGCCAAGAAAGGGTCAAATTCATAGCCAGAAGTGATTTATTTTAGACAGGGCTGTGGAGATGTATTAGGGCCAAATGCCAGGGATCCCATCCAGACTCATCTCCTCGTTTAAGCTACACCGGGGGAGAAAAGACAGGAAATCACTTCAGATTGAGCGTGTCGTGTTGCTGCCATCTCCTCTCTCCTTCCAGAGTCTTAACCACTTCCCTCTGTCATAACTGAAAGTCACTTTACACATAAGTACAAAGGGAAGCATCTACAGTTTGCTCTTAAAAAGTATGCTATAATCAGAAGGTTTATACTCCCTCTCCTACTGTTAAAATACATAACCAAAATCTCAGCACAGTATCAGTCACGTGTCTTGCAATAGAAAGTCTTAAAAAATTATCTGTTAACTGGAGCAAAATTATATATAAATAGGAGGAAACAATCATTTTAGTAACTGTGACAACCTCAGAAGACCTACCACTGACAAAAACAGCTTTAATAAGTTTTATGTAGGCTTTATCTAGATCTCCGCGGCGTTCTGCATTTTTGAAAATGGATTCAGCGAGGGCTGCAAACTCTTCAAATTCAGCAACAAATGGAAGGATCCCAACTTTACTCTTCTTTGAGATTTTTACTTCATCCATCTGCTTCATTTGATTACTCTTAAATTTAAAACAAGAACAGATGTTAGCTTCTAATATATGACTCCAGGCCATGTAACAACTAGTAAAGAAAAGAAAAACACAGACATACTGAAAAACTGACATTTAGTCAAACATGGAAATAATTTTATCTTTCGATTACTATATTTAATTAGTCTTCATCCCTTTTTACCCTCAAAAATTTGTTAAAAAATAAAATAGTTGGAAAGGTAAAAAGGAAGATGGGCAAGTAAAATTTTCCAGCTTTTATTCTTCTTTATTTACTTAATTAATACTAAGAAAAAAAACGACCAAAACCGAACAAACTTATCCACCAGAAGCAATTAACCATTTTCATTCAATCTAACAAGGAACTTCGCTTTCTGATTCAGCCAAGCTAACAATTGCTATTGCTATAGGAAGTTTCTCTAATCTTCTGCTGAAATTTTATTTCTGAGTATAATAATAATAAAAAAATCAGCTTCAAAATATTTTAAGCATTAAGTTGATCAAGAATGGTGAGTTTTATTATGTTGGCCTAGACTGAAATTACATTTATGACAATAAAAAAAAAGTTATACCACAACTATGTTTTCACTAAAGTGGAGTATTTCATATAATGGTCATATTGTATTAGCAAAAGGAAATTTCTGACAGTAGCAGCTGCCACTGCTACTGCCAAAAGATTTGCCATTTTATCTAAAACAAAATTTTGTTAACTATAGGATAGAAATAACTGAACACATGGAAGAGATGTCTATTTGGCATGTTATGCTCAAAGGGGAAAAGCAAAACCTGCATTTGTCCGTGAGCTTTTGTTTTGATAAGTAAAAAATGGAATGGAGAAGAAAAACAAACACAACCACCAATTAGTTTATCTTTTTTAAAGGTTTGGCCAGAAGAAGAGCAATAAAGTTACTCATTTGCACTTAAATTAAAAGCAAAAAATTAACTATAAAGAAATGCAAAATCAAACTGGGTAGGAACAGGCTTCCTATATTATAGTTAACTTAATCAGAATAACTAAAGAACTTACAATGCATTTATCAAAGTTCCTTTTGACAGTCACCAAAACGTTTCCAAGTGTTGTGCTGAGAAAGGAAGCTGGGTCCACATTTTGTGCTGTCCATACGTGATGGCTCATCTTAACTAACATATAAAGGGAATTAAAGCTATCAATCTTGTCCCCCAGTGCTATAAGATTATTCAGCTCAGGTTCAATACAACGAAATATTTTTGTCATCATTTGCCGGATCATGTCCTTCCTATTAAAAATACATAAGATAAAAATATTACTCTTGACAGTCTACTAAGTTATTTTACACGCTGCTTGACAACATTATTAGGATGAGTTTATTTGCTATAGTAGTCTCAGTTGCATTCAACAAGTCTCATGATTTTCAGCATGCTGCTAAGGGAAGAAATGCCAGTGCCACACAATTAAAAAAAAATAAAAATCAATAGTCACAGCTATAAAACATAAAAAAAAATAATATTCTGTGTGGAAGCTGCCACACACTCAATTCAGAATTTTGCTAAGCATATTTTCCAAAGCATATTTTACATATTACAGAGCCTAGTTTCACCTTGCAAACTATTAAAGAATTAAGCATCTTTTTTATACTACTATAGACAGAAACATCCACCCTGCAGACAAACATTTTTATGTTTACTGACACATTCAGTAAATTCCCAAATTAAGAGTTCATTATTCATTTTCACTAAAAGGGAACAATTTATGATTATATAGAAAAATATGCCAAATAAATCCAGATGTAGGCTTTAAAATCAGTAATAAGCAGCACATACTCAGATGATATTGTTTGTGGAACACCAGAAGGGTATGAACGAGATAAAGCTCCTCCATCCATTTCCTCTGCTTCATTCTGTAAGAACAAGGAATGTGTATACACAGGAAGCTGAAAGGTTGTCTTCAATTCTGTATTTAAGTGATAAGTATATCTGACAAAACCAACAGAATTATCAGCTTGTTTTTTGGTTGTGGGTTTACCCACAATTACTCCCCACTGCCTTCCTAGACAGCGTGACAAAGTATTTATTGCGATCTTATGCAGAAACAAAGCCATGGCAAAAGAAACGTGTTCTGTAATAGTTTCTGTATTGTTCAGCCAAAAACACAGATTCTGCCAGCTAAAGAAAAAAAAAAAAAACAACTTATTGATCATCTGGATCACATAATTGCCAGATAAATTCAGAAGTTATCTTTTAAATGGGTCTCTTAGGAGGCCTGGTCAATATTTTTTACTACGGTGACAAAATGAAGAGTCATACCGTTGTTGTTCCCGAGATGTTTTGATGTTGCTGTAGTTTGAAAAATTTACTAATGAAGTCTTGTTCTGCCAAACACAGAGGTTCTAGTTCACTTAATACTTGCTCGAAAATCTAAAGAAACAGAAATATGTTATCAACACACCAAATACTATGAACAGTTAATAATACTCAGTTTGTTTGTTGCATAGGATTTTATACTTTCTATCTTCAGTAAGCTTTAGAAGGCTTATCTCTACCAAATAGAAATGGAAACAGCTTGTCCTTGTATCTTTAAAAGTGACATGTGCATCTTCAACATAGTCCCTTCTCATACATATAACACTGGGAAGAAAAGAACGATCTGTGTTTTTCCACAACTAGTAGTTTTCTAGTCACAGACAAAATTAAAAGCCTCAGGGAAGAAAAACAGGTAAACTGTGTACATAGAAAATAAATACTCCATAGAAAACATTTCTACATAGCTGCTACAGAAACCAACAGCAGGTTTTGTACTGAAACAGAAGTATTCATCATAATTTTGAGATTTAATCTAAATTCTGGCAACAACTCATTAAAATATTTTATTCATATGAGCTACTGAAATTGTAAATCAGGTATTAGACCTAATCTGTCTAATGTCTAAGCAACAATTCATTAAAATATTTTATTCATATGAGCTACTGAAATTGTAAATCAGGCATTAGACATCTAATCTGTCTAATGTCTAAAATCACTGAGCAAGGATTTGAAGAAATCAGAAGAAAAATACTGATTTCCATCAAATAATTCAATAGAGAACAAGAAAATCATTTTTATCTGACACACTGAAAACATCTCCTTTTCCCCCCACAGTATGGAGGAGTTAATACCACAAGAAGTGAGGAGTGTTGTCACTTTTAAAGGTTCAAGAAATAACCCCACAGATGCTGAAGACAGCAGGTTTTTAAACAGATGCTGAGGACACTGCAGTAGTAACTTAGTGCTTGGCTAAAGCTGAAAATTGATAACTCTGATATGAAACCAGTATAAATAACATTTTAGGGCCATGTGCAAGTCCTGGCTAAAAGAAGGTTATGCTTTCTTATCTTTAACTTTTGCTTACATACTGGCAAAACACAACAGAACACAACAACATTGGTACCAAGAAAAAAAAAAATCAGTTGAAGAAGCCATCAATTTCATTTCTATTTGCTTAAAAAGGCACATTTGGCTTAAACTTAGTACATCATTTTTATGCTTGATATTCTCCACAGATCACACTAAGCATATAAAGGAACTAAATGGAATCTTATAATCAGAGAATAATACTCTGATCTACTGTCTTTATTAAAGGTGTGGTGCATACAGCATTTGAAATTGGCATGTTTTAAGGTTTAGTCGGTACAAGTTAAACAAAACAAGGATATGCAAGACACTTCAAACACAAAACTAAGCAGGAATCCTATGCAATGTTTTGCCCTTACCTTATCAAATTTTGTTCTATCAGCCACATCAAGGTCAGAGGCAGACATGTTTCCCATATCCAACAGTGAGGATGACTGAGACCTGCGGTTTCCTGAACTCTGAACAGAGAGTTTATTTAAGCTAGAAGTAGATCCAGTCAGTTTTCCAGAACTTCCATGAAGACCTGTGAAATAAAGACACTAATGAAGGAGGGAAGCAAAGGCAGAATAAAATAGTCAAGAAGAACAGGTTCATGACAGAATGTATGAGATCAAGAGTCCTACAACTCAATTTTTGTCTAAGCTGCAAATGCTTTTGCTATAAACATATTCTTTTCTTGTTACAAAGTAACTGAAATACTTCAAGTTTCGAAGTACAATGTACCTGTATAAGCCCTCATTGTAAAGTATGGAAAAAGGTATAAAAGGAACAAAACTGTGAAATAGAGGAATATCTACAGGGATAGATATTCTCCTTGAAAGCTTGGAAGCAAAGACCAGTTATGATCTTTGTGAATGTACCTGGGGCAAAGGTTACCACAAGCAGAAGAATTAATCCACAAGAGGGAACGATTTTAAAAGCTTTACATACACAGAGGCATGTTTTCATCTTGAACTTGACCTTTCTGCTGTTAGCATCTTTTGTCTACATAGTTTGCTCCAGCTGTTTTGCTGGATCTACAATCCCATAGTAACTCTACTGCTAATGATCTCCCCTCTTTTTAGTCATAATTAATATGCAGACATTTCTTCCCAATATTGTGGGGGCTTCTCCTAGGTGAGGAGCATATCTTTATATTATTATTTTTTTTTGCAAACTTTCAGAAATGTTGGAACAGGCTGTAGAAAGCTAGTAACAAAGAAGACCAATAAATTGTCAATATTTGATCCCCATGTAAACTTCTGATATGTCAACCACACACAAAAAGATAATTAAAGCAATCCTGCCAGTTTCATTTCACTGCTCTGTTGGTATCTAGTCTAGGGACACAAACAAAAGAAAGTTTATAGATCTAATAAAAGTTGTTACTTCAACCTACTGGAAGAGTTGGAAAACCATGACAAGCTCTCAGGTACAAACATATTTTTCAGATCAAGTAGTAGCATGGGAAAACCAAAAGATGTTGCCTTTACCTGCAAACCTTCTCAACTTCTATGTTGGGCCATTTTAGCCGCGCTTCGTTTTTGCCTCTCAAAAACAATGATTGTGCTAATGCTTATTTCGTTCTGACCGGAATGCTTCAGTGTTAGGTAGGTTTTTCCATGACGCAGCACCACATCTTTACATTGACACACATGCATCGACAACACCAACTAATGCAACTAGTTATACTCACTCTCGGTTTCCTGTTTGACAGCACTTTCTTTTCGAGGCAGTGTAGCTGGGATGGATTAGGTTGCAAGCATCAAAGACAAAGACAAGTTAAAATGCAGTTTGCACAAACCATGCACAAGATGCAAGTTAAGCTCTAACTGGAAAGAAACATGCGGAGAACTATAAGCAGCAAGTAACTACATTGCAAACACATTTAGTTGGAGAGGTACTATTCTAGAAATTCAGTATCTAAGCTACATGGAAAAATAAGTTTCAAGGTATTAAACTTTGCTTTTTTCTTTTTTGGTAACGTATATTTAAGTTCTCCCAAATTGAGAAGTCCATTAAGTTACGGTTTTGTTTGTCAGAGTCAATACTGCAAAAGACTCAGTTTCCAAGACCAATCATCATATCAATAACAGACATGAAGAAATTAGAATGTATTTATGTAATTTTGTACCGAGTCAGAGATATTGTCCACCTCTTCAATTTAAAAAACACACACCAATAATGCAAAATTATTAATATCTGGAAAGACTGGTTAACCTTTTCTGCTCTTCACATATCAGCATGTTTACATAGAGAATACATCTTTTGTATTCATGCTGCACCAAAAATTGATGACTGCAAATTCAGAGAGGATGAAAACAACAAATAGAGAGTAAAAAAATTTACAAGGTGTTAAGTTTTCCTGTTTTTTGCAGAATAGAACAGTTTCCTCAAGTGGACTTCAATATGAAATTTAGAGTAAATAGGCATCTGTAGTAAATAGAGAATCCCTAACCAGTAAAAGGCATTTGCATACATACACTAAAAGCAGTATGTGGTATTAAGAAGATCTTGATGAGGATGGATGCTACAAGCCCCCCAAAATGGAGCAGGCAAGCAGAGTCTAGTGTAATAGAATGAGTAAATACTTCCAAATGCCACAAACACGTCTTAAATACCAGATGTTCTCAAGTAGGCAACACTACTGACAATTATAACGTCAAACTCGTATTTTATTCCAGCCTAGGTTTTAGATCTTGGGGGTTTTGGCAGTTTTTGAATAAAAAGGTTTAGGCCTGATTTTTTTGGCATATGCATGTGTCATGCATTGGTCCCACTTCTTCATTGTCCTCAATTTCTGAACACGTGGGATTATATTGCAGAATGTGAAGAACTACAGGCAAAAATCAGGCCCTGGGCAATCAGGGGGCCATAGTGGCTTTTGAGAAGCCACATCATATAAACATATGACAGTAGTAGCACTCTCTCCCACATTGATTTTATGGTATTTAAGTATCAAAGTCTTGGCTTAATCGGAAAAAAAAAAAGGACAAAAAAAAGACTACTTAAGACAAGTGTGAATGCTCACAACCCAGATTATCTTTTTTTGCCATAAAAATGCAGACAAAGAACCTTGCGCCAGCACAGAATGCCAGAATTCTCCCAGCATCCCATTTGAGGCATTCAAATAGCAGTGCTATTCCCAAAGCACAAAAAAAAGGCAAGAACACACACCAACACAGCTTGGAAACAGGTCATCTTTAGTGTTCGAGTACAACTGGAGCATTATGTACCTACACTATTCCTTAAAAAAGTTCACTATTAAGAAGTGATGTATTTTGAATTAAGGTGCAACTAGTAATAGTACAACCACTACCTTCAACATAGAAGCCTTTGAAGTTACACACCGTTATAAGCTGTTACAAAATAAATACTTAACTTGATATTTAAATGGTGCAATGAATCATGCTTATATAAGAAACAGCTTTTTAAACATATGTAATTTGCATTCCTTCTTTAGAAAATCAGTAG
Organism: Calidris pugnax; assembly: GCF_001431845.1. Lineage (NCBI taxonomy): Eukaryota > Metazoa > Chordata > Aves > Charadriiformes > Scolopacidae > Calidris > Calidris pugnax. Next base: position 1,964,248 of record NW_015090868.1, on the reverse strand, counting down.
TAAGGACTGAAGACTTTCTGATCTAATTCACTGTCAAATTTTCTTGTGGCCTCAAATATATGGCTACTGATAATCATTACATAATGACTTAATTACCATTTATAACATTAATAATTCTAGGAGAGTCCCCACTGGATACAGCTTCCAGTTTGGGCTTTGTGACTGGTTCCTACTAATTTTCAGAGGACTGGGCACTTGGATCAAGTTTTGCACATCAGTCAGTCACCAGCAAGACTCAAGACATAAACATACTCTTTGTAAGATTGTGCAAATGTAGTATTACAACAGAAATCAAACTAAGAGAATCGGTTAAAAGAACGTTTGCTACTCTCCTCCTTGAATATTCTATGCAAAGTTCAAACAAGTGTGAGGTTTGCACAAATGCACGACAAAAGCCTTCCCAAGGTGCGGCTCTTATGCTGGTGAATTGAAGGATCTTCTTCTCCAAAAGGACTGAACACTCCATAACTTTTACAGAAAATAGGAAACTGCTGCAAAAACTGTCTCCTCACAAAAGCAAATCGCAGAAGAATTGCCAGGATAAAGTATTTAGAATGTTTTAGAAAGCAATTTGTATTAGGATAAAGTGTTTTGTTCTTGTAATAAGATAGCTTTTCAAGATTTATGGATTTAACTGCTCCAATAACA
>NW_015090868.1:1941291-1947461 GCF_001431845.1 Calidris pugnax | reverse complement strand
CATTTTTATGCTTGATATTCTCCACAGATCACACTAAGCATATAAAAGAACTAAATTGAATCTTATAATCAGAGAATAATACTCTGATCTACTGTCTTTATTAAAGGTGTGGTGCATACAGAATTTGAAATTGGCATGTTTTAAGGTTTAGTCAGTACAAGTTAAACTAAACAAGGATATGCAAGACACTTCAAACACAAAACTAAGCAGGAATCCTATGCAACGTTTTGCCCTTACCTTATCAAATTTTGTTCTATCAGCCACATCAAGGTCAGAGGCAGACATGTTTCCCATATCCAACAGTGAGGATGACTGAGACCTGCGGTTTCCTGAACTCTGAACAGAGAGTTTATTTAAGCTAGAAGTAGATCCAGTCAGTTTTCCAGAACTTCCATGAAGACCTGTGAAATAAAGACACTAATGAAGGAGGGAAGCAAAGGCAGAATAAAATAGTCAAGAAGAACAGGTTCATGACAGAATGTATGAGATCAAGAGTCCTACAACTCAATTTTTGTCTAAGCTGCAAATGCTTTTGCTATAAACATATTCTTTTCTTGTTACAAAGTAACTGAAATACTTCAAGTTTCAAAGTACAATGTAGCTGTATAAGCCCTCATTGTAAAGTATGGAAAAAGGTATAAAAGGAACAAAACTGTGAAACAGAGGAATATCTACAGGGATAGATATTCTCCTTGAAAGCTTGGAAGCAAAGACCAGTTATGATCTTTGTGAATGTACCTGGGGCAAAGGTTACCACAAGCAGAAGAATTAATCCACAAGAGGGAACGATTTTAAAAGCTTTACATACACAGAGGCATGTTTTCATCTTGAACTTGACCTTTCTGCTGTTAGCATCTTTTGTCTACATAGTTTGCTCCAGCTGTTTTGCTGGATCTACAATCCCATAGTAACTCTACTGCTAATGATCTCCCCTCTTTTTAGTCATAATTAATATGCAGACATTTCTTCCCAATATTGTGGGGGCTTCTCCTAGGTGAGGGGCATATCTTTATTTTTTTTTTTTTTGCAAATTTTCAGAAATGTTGGAATAGGCTGTAGAAAGCTAGTAACAAAAAAGACCAAGAAATTGTCAATATTTGATCCCCATGTAAACTTCTCGTATGTCAACCACACAAAAAAAAAATAATTAAAGCAATCCTGCCAGTTTCATTTCACTGCTCTGTTGGTATCTAGTCTAGGGACACAAACAAAAGAAAGTTTATAGATCTAATAAAAGTTGTTACTTCAACCTACTGGAAGAGTTGGAAAACCATGACAAGCTCTCAGGTACAAACATATTTTTCAGATCAAGTAGTAGCATGGGAAAACCAAAAGATGTTGCCTTTACCTGCAAACCTTCTCAACTTCTATGTTGGGCCATTTTAGCCGCGCTTCGTTTTTGCCTCTCAAAAACAATGATTGTGCTAATGCTTATTTCGTTCTGACCGGAATGCTTCAGTGTTAGGTAGGTTTTTCCATGACGCAGCACCACATCTTTACATTGACACACATGCATCGACAACACCAACTAATGCAACTAGTTATACTCACTCTCGGTTTCCTGTTTGACAGCACTTTCTTTTCGAGGCAGTGTAGCTGGGATGGATTAGGTTGCAAGCATCAAAGACAAAGACAAGTTAAAATGCAGTTTGCACAAACCATGCACAAGATGCAAGTTAAGCTCTAACTGGAAAGAAACATGCGGAGAACTATAAGCAACAAGTAACTACATTGCAAACACATTTAGTTGGAGAGGTACTATTCTAGAAATTCAGTATCTAAGCTACATGGAAAAATAAGTTTCAAGGTATTAAACTTTGCTTTTTTCTTTTTTGGTAACGTATATTTAAGTTCTCCCAAATTGAGAAGTCCATTAAGTTACGGTTTTGTTTGTCAGAGTCAATACTGCAAAAGACTCAGTTTCCAAGACCAATCATCATATCAATAACAGACATGAAGAAATTAGAATGTATTTATGTAATTTTGTACCGAGTCAGAGATATTGTCCACCTCTTCAATTTAAAAAACACACACCAATAATGCAAAATTATTAATATCTGGAAAGACTGGTTAACCTTTTCTGCTCTTCACATATCAGCATGTTTACATAGAGAATACATCTTTTGTATTCATGCTGCACCAAAAATTGATGACTGCAAATTCAGAGAGGATGAAAACAACAAATAGAGAGTAAAAAAATTTACAAGGTGTTAAGTTTTCCTGTTTTTTGCAGAATAGAACAGTTTCCTCAAGTGGACTTCAATATGAAATTTAGAGTAAATAGGCATCTGTAGTAAATAGAGAATCCCTAACCAGTAAAAGGCATTTGCATACATACACTAAAAGCAGTATGTGGTATTAAGAAGATCTTGATGAGGATGGATGCTACAAGCCCCCCAAAATGGAGCAGGCAAGCAGAGTCTAGTGTAATAGAATGAGTAAATACTTCCAAATGCCACAAACACGTCTTAAATACCAGATGTTCTCAAGTAGGCAACACTACTGACAATTATAACGTCAAACTCGTATTTTATTCCAGCCTAGGTTTTAGATCTTGGGGGTTTTGGCAGTTTTTGAATAAAAAGGTTTAGGCCTGATTTTTTTGGCATATGCATGTGTCATGCATTGGTCCCACTTCTTCATTGTCCTCAATTTCTGAACACGTGGGATTATATTGCAGAATGTGAAGAACTACAGGCAAAAATCAGGCCCTGGGCAATCAGGGGGCCATAGTGGCTTTTGAGAAGCCACATCATATAAACATATGACAGTAGTAGCACTCTCTCCCACATTGATTTTATGGTATTTAAGTATCAAAGTCTTGGCTTAATCGGAAAAAAAAAAAGGACAAAAAAAAGACTACTTAAGACAAGTGTGAATGCTCACAACCCAGATTATCTTTTTTTGCCATAAAAATGCAGACAAAGAACCTTGCGCCAGCACAGAATGCCAGAATTCTCCCAGCATCCCATTTGAGGCATTCAAATAGCAGTGCTATTCCCAAAGCACAAAAAAAAGGCAAGAACACACACCAACACAGCTTGGAAACAGGTCATCTTTAGTGTTCGAGTACAACTGGAGCATTATGTACCTACACTATTCCTTAAAAAAGTTCACTATTAAGAAGTGATGTATTTTGAATTAAGGTGCAACTAGTAATAGTACAACCACTACCTTCAACATAGAAGCCTTTGAAGTTACACACCGTTATAAGCTGTTACAAAATAAATACTTAACTTGATATTTAAATGGTGCAATGAATCATGCTTATATAAGAAACAGCTTTTTAAACATATGTAATTTGCATTCCTTCTTTAGAAAATCAGTAGTAAGGACTGAAGACTTTCTGATCTAATTCACTGTCAAATTTTCTTGTGGCCTCAAATATATGGCTACTGATAATCATTACATAATGACTTAATTACCATTTATAACATTAATAATTCTAGGAGAGTCCCCACTGGATACAGCTTCCAGTTTGGGCTTTGTGACTGGTTCCTACTAATTTTCAGAGGACTGGGCACTTGGATCAAGTTTTGCACATCAGTCAGTCACCAGCAAGACTCAAGACATAAACATACTCTTTGTAAGATTGTGCAAATGTAGTATTACAACAGAAATCAAACTAAGAGAATCGGTTAAAAGAACGTTTGCTACTCTCCTCCTTGAATATTCTATGCAAAGTTCAAACAAGTGTGAGGTTTGCACAAATGCACGACAAAAGCCTTCCCAAGGTGCGGTTCTTATGCTGCTGAATTGAAGGATCTTCTTCTCCAAAAGGCCTGAACACATAACTTTTACAGAAATTAGGAAATTGCTGCAAAAACTGTCTCCTCACAAATGCAAATCAAATGCACGACAAAAGCCTTCCCAAGGTGCGGCTCTTATGCTGGTGAATTGAAGGATCTTCTTCTCCAAAAGGACTGAACACTCCATAACTTTTACAGAAAATAGGAAACTGCTGCAAAAACTGTCTCCTCACAAAAGCAAATCGCAGAAGAATTGCCAGGATAAAGTATTTAGAATGTTTTAGAAAGCAATTTGTATTAGGATAAAGTGTTTTGTTCTTGTAATAAGATAGCTTTTCAAGATTTATGGATTTAACTGCTCCAATAACACCACATTATGGCACCACTTGCTCTCCATGTCCAACAACTTGCCAAGAGTCATCTTCCCAGCTCCCCCTCCCTCTCCTGCTCTCTCCCTTTCATTACTTTATCAAACTTCAAAGCATAAGTTTGGGACACAAAATTAGCTTGACAGAACTTACTAATTAAAGTTACACATCATTTCTGAATTTAGAATTTGGAAACCGGTGAACTGTGGCAAATATAAATATTTTAAACAAGTTTTGAAACAGTGCACTTTAAGATATAGAATAGCCAATATATAAATAGACCTATATCACTGTCGCTTTCTAAGTATTCAGGTTATTTTATTTTTTTTTTTTAAAGTTTCACTGCTATACTAACACTAGACTATTTAATCCTGGAAGGAATACGTACTGTCTTAAGGGGAAAGACCTACAAGTCAACAAAGTACGATTTCTAGTTTCAGACTATAGTGGTAAATCCCACTGAAAACACAGTGAAATAAACAAGTTTTCTTAGGCAGAATTAGCATTAAAACTAGCTTCTTCAAAATCCACTCAATACTTCTTAAAAGCAGAAGTAATAGCAGAAGGAACACACACATGTGCTGCCCAAGCTTCCTTTAATTACAAGAGTTGGTTTTTCAAATTTGTTCCAGTAATAAAGTGGGATAGCTCAAGTAATAAAATAGGGTTGGTAGTTTATTAAAAACTGAGTGTAGATTTGAAAAGCTAAGAAATACCATATTTTATCCTTCTATCTTGACCATTTTCACAAAATTTCAGTTGTGCTACTTTTGGCCTTGTAGAAGTCAGAAGTTTTACCAACTGTAATTTTCATCCAACTTCTTCCACCTTGCCAAAAGTAGACAATTTTACACCATTATTAAACTGGCCCTATGTGTTGTTACAAGTATTTAATAAGCAAATAATAAGATTTAAAGCCAGATGTGCACCTCCTGGAAGCTTACCAAACTTTTTTCCTTCTCTGGTTGTGCCCGTCATCTTGATCTTGGCAACTTCAAAGAAATCTTTTATTTCCCTTTCATATAGTCGTGATAAATAATCCATATAATTCTTAAAAGAAAAATGTAAAGTTAGTTAACAGGTACACATATTGACTTTGTTCTATTACAGTTAAATATATCTTAATAAACAGGAAGTATATAAGTTCTACTAAATAACAAACTGTTTTGGACTATATATGTGTAGAAGTATATAAGTTCTACTAAATAACAAACTGGTTTGGACTATACATATGTATATATATAATTTATGTAGCATGCACAAAAATATATTAACAATACTTAAGCAGGTTATGTTCATTTTCCTAATGAGTTCATTGAGCATCAATCAGAAACTGCTACTTCTCTGTAAGGGAAGATACATAATCCAGTACATATAAATAGGATTACTAGTGGTAGAGCACCATAGAATTCAATTCAAGGCTAAAATGGAGAAAATTCAACACCAATCTCTGTAGCCTCTTTTACCAGACTCTTACTATGCCCCCCAAAAAAAGCAAACAGGAAGCCACTTCTGCACATCTTCCTGAGTACATGACCTCCTTTTATTACTATTCTTACAAGGAAAACAAAAGACCAGAAAACTTTGGCAGGGCACAAACTGTGTGCCCACTTACTACAAGATTCAATCAATCCCAAAATAATTTGTTTGCCACACTGCCAAAGATGTGCAACAACTGAAAAAAGTTTGAAGATTATCTGGTTTCTCTAGATTTTTAGTACATAGGTTATACTAATATTTTACTTTATTGTCAAAGATCACCCAAGAATTTTTTGCTGATCATTCTTTTTTTTTTTACTTAGCACACATAATAGATAAATATGTCTCTCAATTTTTTATTACATCATAAAGATGTCAACCATCCATTGACCGTTTCCCTTACGCTGAAGGCCAAAAAAAATAATCAACTATTTCAAAGCCATTTTAAGAGTCTAATTTAAATCTCCCACAGTTGAGTTTTTAAAAATGACAATACTTCAATAAAAGAAGATTTGTTCTGTAATTTTCCCTTGACTTCTATCTAAACACTGTATTAATTTTTTCACTCCATGTA
>NW_015090868.1:1827889-1939355 GCF_001431845.1 Calidris pugnax | reverse complement strand
CTCACAACCCAGATTATCTTTTTTTGCCATAAAAATGCAGACAAAGAACCTTGCGCCAGCACAGAATGCCAGAATTCTCCCAGCATCCCATTTGAGGCATTCAAATAGCAGTGCTATTCCCAAAGCACAAAAAAAAGGCAAGAACACACACCAACACAGCTTGGAAACAGGTCATCTTTAGTGTTCGAGTACAACTGGAGCATTATGTACCTACACTATTCCTTAAAAAAGTTCACTATTAAGAAGTGATGTATTTTGAATTAAGGTGCAACTAGTAATAGTACAACCACTACCTTCAACATAGAAGCCTTTGAAGTTACACACCGTTATAAGCTGTTACAAAATAAATACTTAACTTGATATTTAAATGGTGCAATGAATCATGCTTATATAAGAAACAGCTTTTTAAACATATGTAATTTGCATTCCTTCTTTAGAAAATCAGTAGTAAGGACTGAAGACTTTCTGATCTAATTCACTGTCAAATTTTCTTGTGGCCTCAAATATATGGCTACTGATAATCATTACATAATGACTTAATTACCATTTATAACATTAATAATTCTAGGAGAGTCCCCACTGGATACAGCTTCCAGTTTGGGCTTTGTGACTGGTTCCTACTAATTTTCAGAGGACTGGGCACTTGGATCAAGTTTTGCACATCAGTCAGTCACCAGCAAGACTCAAGACATAAACATACTCTTTGTAAGATTGTGCAAATGTAGTATTACAACAGAAATCAAACCAAGAGAATCGGTTAAAAGAACGTTTGCTACTCTCCTCCTTGAATATTCTATGCAAAGTTCAAACAAGTGTGAGGTTTGCACAAATGCACGACAAAAGCCTTCCCAAGGTGCGGCTCTTATGCTGGTGAATTGAAGGATCTTCTTCTCCAAAAGGACTGAACACTCCATAACTTTTACAGAAAATAGGAAACTGCTGCAAAAACTGTCTCCTCACAAAAGCAAATCGCAGAAGAATTGCCAGGATAAAGTATTTAGAATGTTTTAGAAAGCAATTTGTATTAGGATAAAGTGTTTTGTTCTTGTAATAAGATAGCTTTTCAAGATTTATGGATTTAACTGCTCCAATAACACCACATTATGGCACCACTTGCTCTCCATGTCCAACAACTTGCCAAGAGTCATCTTCCCAGCTCCCCCTCCCTCTCCTGCTCTCTCCCTTTCATTACTTTATCAAACTTCAAAGCATAAGTTTGGGACACAAAATTAGCTTGACAGAACTTACTAATTAAAGTTACACATCATTTCTGAATTTAGAATTTGGAAACCGGTGAACTGTGGCAAATATAAATATTTTAAACAAGTTTTGAAACAGTGCACTTTAAGATATAGAATAGCCAATATATAAATAGACCTATATCACTGTCGCTTTCTAAGTATTCAGGTTATTTTATTTTTTTTTTTTAAAGTTTCACTGCTATACTAACACTAGACTATTTAATCCTGGAAGGAATACGTACTGTCTTAAGGGGAAAGACCTACAAGTCAACAAAGTACGATTTCTAGTTTCAGACTATAGTGGTAAATCCCACTGAAAACACAGTGAAATAAACAAGTTTTCTTAGGCAGAATTAGCATTAAAACTAGCTTCTTCAAAATCCACTCAATACTTCTTAAAAGCAGAAGTAATAGCAGAAGGAACACACACATGTGCTGCCCAAGCTTCCTTTAATTACAAGAGTTGGTTTTTCAAATTTGTTCCAGTAATAAAGTGGGATAGCTCAAGTAATAAAATAGGGTTGGTAGTTTATTAAAAACTGAGTGTAGATTTGAAAAGCTAAGAAATACCATATTTTATCCTTCTATCTTGACCATTTTCACAAAATTTCAGTTGTGCTACTTTTGGCCTTGTAGAAGTCAGAAGTTTTACCAACTGTAATTTTCATCCAACTTCTTCCACCTTGCCAAAAGTAGACAATTTTACACCATTATTAAACTGGCCCTATGTGTTGTTACAAGTATTTAATAAGCAAATAATAAGATTTAAAGCCAGATGTGCACCTCCTGGAAGCTTACCAAACTTTTTTCCTTCTCTGGTTGTGCCCGTCATCTTGATCTTGGCAACTTCAAAGAAATCTTTTATTTCCCTTTCATATAGTCGTGATAAATAATCCATATAATTCTTAAAAGAAAAATGTAAAGTTAGTTAACAGGTATACACATATTGACTTTGTTCTATTACAGTTAAATATATCTTAATAAACAGGAAGTATATAAGTTCTACTAAATAACAAACTGGTTTGGACTATACATATGTATATATATAATTTATGTAGCATGCACAAAAATATATTAACAATACTTAAGCAGGTTATGTTCATTTTCCTAATGAGTTCATTGAGCATCAATCAGAAACTGCTACTTCTCTGTAAGGGAAGATACATAATCCAGTACATATAAATAGGATTACTAGTGGTAGAGCACCATAGAATTAAATTCAAGGCTAAAAGGGAGAGAATTCAACGCCAATCTCTGTAGCCTCTTTTACCAGACTCTTACTATGCCCCCCAAAAAAAGCACAGAGGAAGCCACTTCTGCATATCTTCCTGAGTATGTAAGGGAAGATACATAATCCAGTACATATAAATAGGATTACTAGTGGTAGAGCACCATAGAATTCAATTCAAGGCTAAAATGGAGAAAATTCAACACCAATCTCTGTAGCCTCTTTTACCAGACTCTTACTATGCCCCCCAAAAAAAGCAAACAGGAAGCCACTTCTGCACATCTTCCTGAGTACATGACCTCCTTTTATTACTATTCTTACAAGGAAAACAAAAGACCAGAAAACTTTGGCAGGGCACAAACTGTGTGCCCACTTACTACAAGATTCAATCAATCCCAAAATAATTTGTTTGCCACACTGCCAAAGATGTGCAACAACTGAAAAAAGTTTGAAGATTATCTGGTTTCTCTAGATTTTTAGTACATAGGTTATACTAATATTTTACTTTATTGTCAAAGATCACCCAAGAATTTTTTGCTGATCATTCTTTTTTTTTTTACTTAGCACACATAATAGATAAATATGTCTCTCAATTTTTTATTAGATCATAAAGATGTCAACCATCCATTGACCATTTCCCTTACGCTGAAGGCAAAAAAAATAATCAACTATTTCAAAGCCATTTTAAGACTCTAATTTAAATCTCCCATAGTTCTTAGCACACATAATAGATAAATATGTCTCTCAATTTTTTATTACATCATAAAGATGTCAACCATCCATTGACCGTTTCCCTTACGCTGAAGGCCAAAAAAAATAATCAACTATTTCAAAGCCATTTTAAGAGTCTAATTTAAATCTCCCACAGTTGAGTTTTTAAAAATGACAATACTTCAATAAAAGATTTGTTCTGTAATTTTCCCTTGACTTCTATCTAAACACTGTATTAATTTTTTCACTCCATGTAGATAAAAGCTACATATATACAAAGCCAAAATGTTCCTATTCAATGTACTTTACAAGAGACCTCTAAAGTTTTTGATACTCCCAAGTGAAACGAACGCCTGTTGAAATAAGATGTCACATAGGCAATAAGCACATCAACATGAAAATAGCTTAATTATTTTCCTTAAGACTGCAAAATGGGAAACTTGTTTTACATAAATATTAACATTAATATCTTATGATACCTCAGAACAGAGGCATAGCACCTTGGAGGGGAAAAAAAAACACAAAACAGTACACAACAAATACCAAAACCCCAAAGTTTCCTATTCCAAAGAGAAACAAGAAAAGAGGAGCAGTGAATTAAATTTAATATAAAGGAATATTAAAAGGACATGCACATACACACTGGCATTTTTTTTGCCTTTAAAAAATAGTATATTATGTACATTCTCTAGCGTCATTTGTGCACTTCACATACCTTTGTTAGCCCTTCATATTTTCCATAATCTGTGTTCTTGAGCCACTCCATCAGCTTAGCATATCGAAGTAAATCTCTGTGAAATGGATGGTGATTGGGTAATGTCAATTCAACAGAGTGCTGGGCAAGAGTAGAACTCTGATCGTGACCCTTGAGAAGAGAAAGCATTAAAGTAAATCTGGAAGCACAATACAGATGTACTAGAAGTTTCCTGAAAAACTTAAACTGAAGACAGCCTGCAATTCAAACAAACAAAAAGCATCAAAATATCTTGCACAGAAACAAACTCTAGAGATGCAGATTGAAAAGACACCCAACATAATACGGACATTAAGATATTATAGCTGTGGCAGATAATGCATCTTAGTAAGTTTGTTCATTGTGAGGCTCTTGATTTCTACCTTTTTGCCTTCAGGGCGAGTCAATTTGGCATTTTTTGCACGAGAATGCAAGGTACACTTGAGTGAAGATTTAACAACAAGTGTTCAATTGTTTCTGAAAAATTCTAAGAGATTATTATATTACTTCTCTAAACAAAAAAAAAAAAATCCATAACTGCTTCTTTTTAAAGATATTGTTCCCATACACTGTAAGATATTTCAAGTCCCCAGTCAACGGGTGACCTAGTTAATTCAGGAAGCAAGCAAGGTAACACCACTGTTCATCCACGCAGCAGAAGTCAGCCCTCAGTTAACTGAGGGGAGGATGGGGTTTAATTTCAAAATGGCTTTAAAGTTTTCTGTAAAGTCTTTTTCACCAGGCTTGCAATAAATACAGCAACAGAACTCAATCTTAAGTACAGTTTGTGCCATGGCAGCACAAAAAGGTTGTCCTAATTGGTCTCCAGCTCCTGTAGTATAACATGTGGGTGGTTTATCAGGTCAGTCAACATCAGTCCCTGACAGAGGAAGGATTCCTTGACAGTTCATTGTAGATATGACAAGTTGGCCGAAAATACAGTTTATCAGTCCCTGACAGAGGAAGGATTCCTTGATGGCTCCATTGTGGATATGACAAGTTGGCCAAAAATACAGTTTAAAAAACTGCATTTGCATGTCTTTCAGTTGGAACAGAAGCCAGTTTGGATCACATAGTCAAACCTAAAGTAACTTTGGCTCACCCTTCTCTATTGTACTGGGTACTAATGAGTTCAAGTCTTTCGTTAAAAAAGCCCTAAAAGCTTTCACAATACAATCACAGATTTTATCTTAAAAAACATGAAGATGAAAGTCTTGGTATTATTTGTAAAAGACTAGCCTTTACAAAATAATGCAATGCAAACATGCCAGCTTCTGAATAAAGCTGGAATTCTTTTATGTATCTAACATGAACGTGCACTTAAAGTCCTGTTCTCTTAACTACATAAACCGCTGGAATTCTTTTATGTATCTAACATGAACAGAGAGTCCTGTTCTCTTAACTACATAAACTATCTTAAAAAACATGAAGATGAAAGTCTTGGTATTATTTGTAAAAGACTAGCCTTTACAAAATAATGCAATGCAAACATGCCAGCTTCTGAATAAAGCTGGAATTCTTTTATGTATCTAACATGAACAGAGAGTCCTGTTCTCTTAACTACATAAACTGAGACATAAATGGACCCAAAGAAACAAGTCTTAGACAACTTCATTGATTTATTCTCATAGACAATGGGGAAGGGTCACAATGTTAATCTCCCTTCTAAAAACAATCTCGTAGTCTGACTCCAACAGAAAGTTGACTTTGTAAAGTGTAATTATTGCAACATATAATTTGAGGTCATACTCAATACCATGTGTTCTTCTCAGCATGCATGTAGCAAGTATTTTCAGTAGATCTTTGATATGCTTTTATAAAAACTAACTATAGAAAATCATTTGTGGATCTCTCTCTTTTTCCCTGTTGTGCAACATTCCTACAGCATGCACTTTAATGTTCCAGTGTATTAGTTTATTTACCTGGTGGCTTTCACAGCTTTCTTCAACTAAGTCAGTCCAAAGTGTAGTTCATGTTACTGCTAAGAAATACTCAGCTATCCAAATTTTTATTGCTTCTTTCATCTAATAAAGGGACATCTATTCATGTCCCTTTATTACACACAACTTTTTATTTTTGCCTGGTAGTCGCATTCTTCATAAAGCTATGTGAGAAATTCCCTCCCTAGAAAAATTTCTGTCTCCAAGCCAACTTTTCCACAGGACTAATCATTCTGGTTATCCTAAATCACATCCTGTTCAAGTCTGCTCTAAAACATTATGTAGCTTCTAGGTATGCCTTCTTCGACTACTTTGCTCTCACTGCATATACATTTATACTAACTGTTACCAAATGTTATACAATAATATACAATATTATTGGTTACCGTATAATAGACAATGTAATTGTTACCAAATTTATACAAACTGTTACTTTACAGTTGTTATTCAATTATTTCATAGTTTCCAAGTTTAAAACTATTATTTCATATTTCAAAGGCAGAAATCCCAAAGTTGCCTTTTAATTGAATGCTGAACCTCACTGTTAAAGATTTATTTAGTTTTTTTAAAGTTATAGACACACACTAAGGTTAAACAAATATTATTAGGGCACAGTAAAGACAACTACATTAACTGTTAGTATTAGTTACTGCAAACAGTTTTTAACACTGCAGTAAATCCAAAGTTGCATTTCTGTTTAAAACTTTTAAGATTTATTCACAATTTGACACAAAGGAGATGAAGCATCTTAATATTTTAAAACAGTAGTTTGAATCACAGCATTGGGTTTGTTTGCTTTTAAAAGAAGAACAATTTCATACTTCTAAGATAATATATTTAGGCTAAAATGTCAATGTAACTTTAGTTTTCAATCTAACAAGTTCCGAATCAGAATATGTTTTGCTTGTATTAGCAGTTGCCTAGAAATATTGCATTTTCATTTGCCATTTTAATTTAGAAATCTTTATCTGCCTTAGTCTTTTCTGCAGTGCTTTATTTTTTTAAAAGCAAGATTCTAAACAAATAATGCAACTCTTTAGATGTTAAAGGTAACAAAGTATTACAATTAGACTTTTCAAAAACATGGGACTGAAAAATTACTATATTTTATTCAACAGACTAACAAAATAAGGTCATTTTAGTAACATAATACAAAAATCTGTTATACCTCCAACACTGGAATCTGTACCTCAAAATAAAACACAGAAACTTTTGTTTTTTCTTTTGCAACAAGCAAAAAGGCTTTGCAGAGGGCTCAGCTTTTGCAATTAATGAACTCTTCCTGCTTAACCTTACAGCAAAGTCATATTTTTTATCTTCTGGTAAGAGCTAACAGCAGGCCAAAACTTTTCAGAGGGCAAGTTTGTATGAAAGACAATGGTGAGGCCACTACTAGTACCAGATTTTAAAAAAATAAAAATATGCAAATTGATAATAGCATTCTCAATAGCACTGAAAAGTCTCTTTAGAAGTATTTCATCCAATACATGTAGTATTACATAGCAATAGTGATCTCTTACTATTTTTAAAAGTAAAATCCCCAGAACAGAATATCAGAAAAGACATTCTGTTAAACAGTCACTTTTATATGCAAGTCCAGTATTCCAACTTTGTGAAAGCAGTTACACAGGACTTACACAACATAGCTCCTACTTGCTCTTTTAGAGGCCAGGATGCATAGCTGATGCTCAGGTTTCCAAAATATTAAAAGTCACAGGAGAAACTGTTTCTTAAGAACAGACTAAAGGTGAAAAATTTAATATGCTGTGGAACTAGAATTCTTGTGCAAAGTGAAGAAAATGTAGGAAGCACTTATCTTTGCCATAAAAAGCCAGGCTTGTACTCACAAACGCAATTTTCTATGCAATTACCCAGTATAACTCTATCCCATTTTCTGCACACAGTCCAATACATAAAACCAAAAACTTCTAAAACCTTGACTGTGCTAATATATATAAAAACAGAATTATTTTTGTTTACAAGTATTACAGTTTCACACAACTGCAGTACCTGTACAGTTGTAAACATATTACAATTTCCTGAAAATATTTTTCCTCCATACAACTCTATCTGCCTCTTAGCAACTTTTGGAGATAAGATCAGAGGAATGTTATCTCAAACAGAAAAACAAAGCATAAAGGGTGATAAAAATACTAGAAGTGAGAAGAAGCATAAGTCTGCTGCTCTGCAATTGGTAAGGATAGATTTCTTTTCATAAAGCCAAAGGTACAGCTGCTAGTTAGATAAGTCAAGCTCAAAAAAATTAGTTAGAAAAGCTTGCATCAAACCCGGTGTACTCACTGGAACTGAAATAGAGTGGGACCTGCTATAGAGGTGAAGGAATTTCTTAGAAAACTAATTGGAGATAAAAAAATACAGAAATTAAAAAAACCTGATGCTATAAAAGACATTCAGCTTTTAGGAAACAAGTCTCAGAAAAGTGATTTCTGAATATTTCAAGTTAAGACTCAAAAATCAATGTTTAGACGTTTTACTTTGTATGGTTTGTTTTGGGGTTTTTTTACAGCCCTGGAAGTTCAGAGAGCAAGAACTCCAACGTTCTCAGCCTCTGACATGCTTTAAAAAATAAAGTCAATGTTTTTTTTCTCCTTAATTAATCAACATTTACAATTAAAATAAATCCTTATATATCACACGATGTGTTTAATTCAGATAGCAAACCCACTAAATAAAGGTGAAGGGTTTTTTTTTAAATGCAAGAGACTGCTGTAGGCAACGATAGTTTGGTTTCCTTTTGTAATATCTCTGCCTGAAGTGACTCTAGCAGTCCATTCATTTACTGATTACATCAAACATGTCCAATTTTAGGTGGATTGTTTTTCTTCTCAGGAAGAGTTTGGGACCAAAACTTTCATATAAAAGAGTAAGAAGCAATACCTGCTGAACAAATACGCTGTTCAAATGGCTGGCAAGTCTCCGGGCAAAATGCTCACGCAGGTCACTAAACCGCTGCTGCTGCTGCTTCACTGCATGAAGCATATCGTGCCCTAAAAACAAAAAAGAACTTCACAGAGTACAAAATATATAGTAATAGCTCACATGTGGGAACCAAAAGGACCAGAGGTCACAATTCCCTCCATCTACAAAAGCAAAATCTGAGACTAGTTGGAAAGGCACATACAATAAAGGCACTACCATAATAAATTTTGTCTGTTAGGTTATAGTCTAACAAAAATATTACCTGGACGAAGAGCTACATTCATACACTGCAGGAGAGCATCTGCTGCGTTAGTGCAGGCCTCAATGCCTCGAGAAGACGTCAGATCTCCCTCCTGAAGGGCCTTTATATGACCTTTAGCCAAATCCATGTGATTCTATAAAACAATGGATAGTACTGTCCATAAGCCAGAAGCAAGCTAGCTTGCTGTGCTGAACCAAGAATGAGAAACACAATTCCATCACTATAAAAAACTTACTGAAGTTAGTGCAATAATAAAACAGAACAATAAACTCATTGTTTTAAATGAGCATCATATATGGTTGCTATAAAGGGCAGCACCCTAAAATAATTTTATACCTGACAGGAACAACCGTAGTAAACACAATGAAAATGCTTACCACTAAGAACTCTATCTCTGACAGTAGTTTCACATTATTTGTGTTGCTGAGATGGATTAGATGGTTGCTTTCTGAAATCTGGTCCATTTGCTCTTTTACACTCTGAAGCATTTCTTCATAACTGCTCAGCTTTAGTTCAATTTGGTCAACTTCCTTTAGAGCTTCATCCAGCAACTTCATCAAGATATTCACCTGTTTCTCTGAGGCCATAATTGACTGGATATTTGCCTGTACAGAAAATGAAGCCACAACATTTTAAGAGACATTTTTCTATCTCAAAAGCATTCTGATATCTCCTTCTGTCTCCATTACTGTCAAATAAACACCTTCCAAAAGTCTTTAGGAAAGAGCCAATATAAGCTTGTAGTACTTTTTCATTTAAAGTGTTATTGAACACACCAGTCTCTCAGTCTAGAACACCATTTCATAAAGAAAAGATATAAAGCCAAAACTTTACTCAAGTTCTTAGAATTGAAGTATTGATCTGCACAAAAATAAAAACCAGACAGTAATCCCTCCTATACTGGAATATTTTTAGTTCCAGAAAAACAGCTTAGGTGATAAGGTCACATTTTCTGTTGCAAGATCAGCTATCGCTACGGTAACAGCCACTTTCAAAATGTAAGAGTAACATAGAGCTTGACAATTTGAGGAGGTTGTTGATAGTTCCCTCAAGACTGTATCTCCTGCATCTCCTTAAGCTTTCTAAGTGACCTCTAGAATGCTCGGTTGTTTAAAAAATCAAAACAGCAAACAATCTGGTACTGTTACAGACAGCCAAATACTGCAACGTTAATAAACTAAACCAGGGTCCTAATTAAACAGAGAGTAGTATTTTAGGCATAGGAGTTCACATCCATGGACATGAACGTCTGTGGTATATGCAGAATGCCTCCCTCTTTTCTTCTCAACTCCTCATTTGAAAGCCTGTGACTTGCCCCCAAAAGTCACATGGCAAAGAGCAAATTTGAAGATCTTTAAAATCTGACAATATGATGTAGCTCTGCTTAGGAGCAGATTTATATTTATATTTAATTACGCGGCAGAACACGTGAGCTACCTTTTCAAGGAACACTATGTAGTCAGTATCAATGAAAACAGCTCAACATGCTAACACACTGTACATTAGAAGAGACATTTACCCCATCTAGCACTTGTAGCTCTCTCGACAACTTCTCTGCAAAGGCTTCAGCATTAGAAATAGCATATTCACACCCTTCCATCATTATTTCAATATCCTGTTCCTCTCTCGCGTTCAACTCTTGGTATTCATCCACAGCTTCTTCATCACCTCCTGCTACGCTCTGATTCTCTCCGCTTGGAACGGATTCTTACGTAGAGAAGGGGAATAAAACACATTATCATGTACAGAAAGCCACAAGCATTTTAAGAATACTCACGTATGTTCGACTATCTTTAAGGAAATTAACTCATTAAACAACTTCCATAACAAGCACCCTCTACCTATGTACACTTTTTTTCAAGTGTCAGTCTTCCACGGGCTTCCTTAAGATTTCCAAAACTGGTTCTGAACAGTGATGTTTTCCAAATTATGCAACACAAGCAACGTACAAATAGCTACATTCCTTTATTGCATGTAACCAACATCAGAATATATTATAGTATTATGCTAGACTTGTTAGCAGAGCGGAAGAAGTTAGATTCTCTCTTTTGCTAAACAGAGCATAAGGGAAACACACTGAAATTGATTACAAAATGTATCGCTGAATAAGTAAAAGTTATCTTGAAAAGCATATTATTTAAGAAAAATTGCTTACAAAGCAAAATAAAAGAAAAAGGTGTTACGCACCTTCTGCAACTTTAGGCAGTTCTGAAGAATTAAAAGGTATGGAAAAGCAGAGGAAAGGAAGCAGAGAATGTTAGCCAGACAAAGCATGAACAGTGTGTATATTTTTAAGTGGCAGTAAGTTTGAATGTTTTAATATTGCACGAACTTGAGAAGTTAGAGGTTGGTTAAAAACAAATTTCAGTCAACAGCAAAATACAGAAATGCTGTCCTCCCTGGTTTACATTTCTAATTCCAAGTTCTTCTGC
The DNA here is from genome assembly GCF_001431845.1 of Calidris pugnax. Classification (NCBI taxonomy): domain Eukaryota; kingdom Metazoa; phylum Chordata; class Aves; order Charadriiformes; family Scolopacidae; genus Calidris; species Calidris pugnax. The sequence continues at coordinate 1,927,868 of NW_015090868.1, read as the reverse complement.
ACGAGCCAGTCTAGTATTTAATAGCAACAGTTGAACCACATGTGATAAACTCAATGTGAGATATGCTTACTCACTAGGCTTTACCAAAAAAATTTAACTATTACAAGATCATGTGACCATAAAAATATTTAATACAGCATTGGTGAACAAGTTACAAAACCTTCTCAGCAACCAGTCACATAAACTGTAATAGGGCCCAGCAGAATTTAACACATGCTTCACAGCTTATGAATTAGAAATATAAGACCTCATATAACCTTTAGCATGTTACTAAAGCATCACTTTTTAAAGGATTTTTCTTATTCATTCAGGGGAAATGAAAACAAGAGGAAAAGAAGGTTCATTACACATTCAGACGTACCCGATCTTGCAGGTAGATCTTTATTTTGTTCAAGAAACAGAATGTGTTAGAAATATAATAAGCTTATAAATATTCTCTGACAGAAAAACTGTTATCTGGTCACCTTGTTTATCTGAAGACTTAGAAAATATAAAAGACTAAAACCAAATAGGATAAAACATCAGGGTTAGGATTATTATTTTTTTATATATATCTGTATAATCAATAATTATTATACTTAACAAACAGTTGTAGAAATTTACCTTCCAAAAGCTGTGAACTAACATTAATAAAGTCAATTTTCTTTCTAAGATATCTCTGATTGAGTTTCCAGATACATGATATGAAGGTGTGTTTTTCCACTGTGCTGCTCGCAACCCACTTGTACACTTTGTCAAAATGCAAGTCAAATTCAGGATTCTCCTGCAAAAGATGAGATACGTTAGATGCTCAACAGTCAAATGACTCTTTGAGCAGCAGAGATTGTTTATGCATTTATTTATTGAGATGACAGGATAAAAATGAAATTGCACAGAAGCCAACCTCAAGCCGATACACCAATACTGACACCCTGATGGACCTTAATGAAGGTGCTAAAACACTGAAAGTGAAAAAACAGAATCCACACTATGAAGAGTATTTTGTCAAGCCAGATAAGGCAACAATAACACATAATACAGACATCTGGAAGAGTTTCAAGAATTATTTGACAGCTCTGTCTGCCCTGTAACACTGTCCTTGGAATGACTTATGCCTTGTGTTAGCCTTCTGAAACTAAAAATGGTAGCTGGAATTACTGACAACATAGACCATATGATTTGAGAAGATTTAGGGCAATAGACAAAGGAAAAAAATTATGAGCACTTTATATATTTCATAAATATGACAGCATTTGATAGCACTGAATAGGACAGAAAAGCCCATTTGGGATTTTAATGGTAAAAAAACCTAGTCTGGGAAGTATGTTTAACTAGATTTATTGTCTGATGAGAGCATTGCTTTGATAACACTTGATTAAAGCACTTTCCTTTCTACATCCACTTATGAGCTCAGTTGGGACTGCAGCTGGTAATAGTCTGTTTCAAAGATCATATCCCAAGTATTTTGCAAGGTCCAGCCTCCTTCTGATGAAAAACGTTAATGCCTCATATACATGTTAAATTCTTACTTATATATACTTTGTAAAAACTACTATTGCTGCTACTTATTAGTTAGATTGTCACTACTATCTGCAGAAGCAGGCTGCATATGAAACCACACACAGTGGGAAATAGTATTTCCTGTGAAGCACAATAAAAGCAGTTCTGTCTTTTTCTGTAGCTTAAATTGATAGATATAATTACCACATATTTCTAAGCAACGAGTATCATTACATAAAATTTGAGTTGTCTGACAACCAGTGCAGAAAAGGCCTGTGTTAAGAGTTGTACTGGATCACATCTGGAAACCAAAGCATGATTATCAACTTTAATTCTGACATATTTTAATGAGACAGTTTGGCATTCAATGTTTGCTTTTTGAAAGAAAATTTCAAAACCAATCACTAGAATGGTACAGCACTTTTCTGAAAACAGTTAACAGAATTCTGTTAAGCAAGAAAAAGCCCTGAAAAAGGGTCTAATTCTAATTGGAACCTTAAACTGAAAGAAACAATTTTTCAACACAGTACTTAGGTACAAATCTAAAATTCAGCCAACAAGAATTTTCAGCTTCATAGTTTCCTGCACTATTCTTACAAACCACCAGTTAAAAGAACATAAAACCAGACATTACAGGGTGAAGTATTTTCACCTGTTTGTGCATCTTAAGTTTATGATAACAGATGAATTTAAATGCTTAAAAATGGGTTGCAAACCACCAGTTAAAAGAACATAAAACCAGGCATTACAGGGTGAAGTATTGTGCATCTTAAGTTTATGATATTTAAGTTTATGAATTTAAATGCTTAAAAATGGGTTCCTATTGTTCTGTGGAAAAAGAACACCACGTCAGGACTGTACACTTTCCAACAAACGGTCAATGTCATGATTTAGAGAACAGATTGTAAGAGCTCACCTTCAAGCTTATATATTGCTCATTAACAATGTACCAAGTGTCCTAGCAAAAAACGTTACTAGTAAGATGGTTATAATTTTTTTTTTAAGGGGAAACTAAGCTTGGAATAAAAATTTACATAAGGCTTGAAAGAAACAAAAAATAAGTACTGGTCCTTAGCGCAGGCTCTTTACAGTCACCATGAGATCACAACAACAAACAGGGCAGATATTCAGAATATTGCTGCTATTCAAGCATACCTAGACTACTCATACTCAGATTATCAGGTTTATATTCTTGGAAAAACTGGAAGAAAATGCAGGCATAAGCAGCACAGGAACATATCATCCTCATTCCTAATTAATGTGCTATCAATCTAAGTTTTAAAACAGACAGTATCAAAGAAGTTAACTTGAACTTGGAACCGAAAGGATGTTCTGAACAGAGCACTGAATGAAAAAAAATTGCACATACTTTAACAGCATCTTTGGCATCAACAACAGCGAGATCTCGAAGCGCCCACGCAGTCTGCCTTTTGTAGAAATCTCCCTTGTCAGATTTTTTCACTTTTACCACATTTACTTGCACTGGTCGTTCTGTTGTCACTGTTAAAAGAAGCAAACCAGCAATTTCAAAATGCACAAATTACTTTAACATCTCTTTCTGCTATACTTCAGCTTCTGAAATGAATTATCAGTGGGAGAGATTTCATATTTATTGGACGAAAAGAGACCCTTTGAACATTTTAATCCACAGTATCCACAGCTCAGTTTAAGTCTCAGTCAACCAGCTATATGTCTCTATACAGCTTGTGAAGTAATGAACCCAATTTACAGACCCTTCTTTGACAGAGCAGACCTCAGACCATGGCCACATAACTGACAAAGCACAGAGGTAACTGGAGATTACAATCAGAATAAAAAATGTTTTCTGAGATTTCTCAGTCAGAAAAAAAAAATTCTGGCAAGCTAATTTATTGACAGATACACTTAATTTTTTGAAGACATGTAACTTAATACTCAAAGGAACATTAGAACTCAGTTCAGTTTCTTGCCTTTCCAGAGCTCTCTGCCTTGGACTCTAACCAGTAATCTTTATTGCATTTTATTTAGGCTGATCAGCCTAGATGCCTATTAAATCCCCTTTTAAGCACCATATAAAGCCTGCTTCAAAAGCCCACCGGTCCCACACAAATAATTTTGATTCTTTCATTTCAAATGTCAATGAGATCTGGGAATAAAAGTACAGGGGTTTGTTTCTTTGTTAGTAGGAGCAATAATGGAAGTGTAAGCTACAACTGATTTTCTCCATTAGAAATGGAAAGTACTTGATTTATAGGGGGCAAGATTAAATATTGGAAATAAAGCTAAGACAAATGCAACTCAATAAAAAACAAAAGTGAAGACAAGAAACACAGTGTGGTGTTACTATGTACCTGTGGCACACAAAAAGCAGTTTCTCTTCTTTTTGCCTGCTTTGCAGACGTTCACAATGCTCAACAAGCGCTCGTCATTGGGAGTGAAAATATCCCTCTGTAAAGCATGCTTGATTGCAGTCATTTTCTCTCAGCTGAAAGATTTTAAGAAGTCATAATACATTCAGGAACATTTAACACACCTACCAAAAAAAGAATATTTACTTACCACAACTACAGTTTTTTGAAATTAAATTTTACAGGTAACTTAATGAATCATTAATCTAGACAAGCATGACAGATAGGTAGAAGACCAGCCCACTTTAGGAAAAAGTCTAAGATAAAGCTTACAATCTTATTTCAGTTAGGCAACTGTAATTTAGCAACCCTAGGATGATCCTTCTGCCTAATTTAACGGAGAACAAAAAACTTCTTAGTAATAAAGTGGAATGTGAAGCACTGAAACAAAAAAAAAAAAACAAAAAAGAAGAAGAAAAGAGCTGAAAAAACTTCTTAGTAATAAAGTGGAATGTGATGCATTGAAACAATCAAAAAAAAAGGAGTTGTAATAGGAATCAAGAAAAAAAGATTCTCTCACTAAGTAGTGGAATTTTAGATTGGGTATGAATGCTGTGGATCTGGTAAAAATCTGTATGAAGACAGGTGAACAAAAAAAAAAAACAACAGAAATTTGACAGGATGGAGAATGTAAAACTAAAGTCACTACAGTAATGACCTTAAATGAAACACAGCCCAGAATCCTTCAAGCAAATATACTGAAACTGGCAATTAAACTTTCAGGATGCTTTCAGCAAATCAAGGTTATACGTTTGGCAGACTAAACAGAAAATTTCTAACATTTAAAGGGAGAAAAAGTGGGTGTGGCTCCCTGCTTTGCAGGAAGATTTCTGGAATATATTCCGGATACAGTATGCCATTGCAGTCATTCAATCCACCACCCAGATGCTGTAATTTCAAGTTTAACAAATTATTATTTTTGAGTCTTGGTGTACCATATACACATCCTAATTCTTTTCTGGTAGAGGGAAAAATCAATCTGATTCTGGATCAGTGTCCCTGCAGGCTTCCTCACTCCCTCCTCCCTTGGTATCATAAGAGAAATTCTAAATTCGTACTTGATCCCATGTTATGAGAACATTCTCAAGTATCCTCCTCAAAATGCTTTCTTAAAGAAGTAGTACATCAAAGTCATTTGAGTGGCAAAAAAACCCCAACCAACCAGCAAACCAAACAAACAAAACAGAAAAACAACCCCCAAATGGTCTGTACTAGAACTTTCCCTGGTTGATACCTCTGTTAAGAGCACTTGTGGTGGCTGTTGTCAAATTGAACTTTCCCTGGTTGATACCTCTGTTAAGAACAGTTGTGGTGGCTATCTGTTGTCAAATCAATCATTGTCAATTTCTGAAGAATTACTAGAAACTTACTATTACCAGATGAATGGACCCATGTTTATTACTTAACATCACCGATCAAGCAGGCATTACTTTTTTTTATTTTTAAATTAGTAAAAAAGTAAGACACTGCAAAGGTTCCATGTAACATGAATTTAATAAATTTTTCTTAAGTCAAATTTATCTTCTGGATATTGAAGTGTCTTTCATAAAAGCTTCCTTAGAACAGCTCCTGGAAGACACAAACTATGGGGACAGACACGCACCAAACCTCTCAGCTTCCAGAAAGACAGTGCTGGGTTTCTTTGGTTTGTGTTTTAATGTTTTGCAAAGACTTGTTTCCCTGCTCTTGCCAGCTACCTCATACTAATAAATGTAACAGGCTGATCTTCTTCCTCTTTATCCTCAAATGAGGGTCTGGAAATTGTTACAGTAATGCAGAACAAAGAAATGCATCTTTGTAGCTAGTAGAAAGTTCAACTTCAAGGCCATCTAGATCTGAAAAGGCCACAGCACAATTTTGCAAAGATAATCCTATTACGTTTGACTACTTTGCTGCCTTCTCTTGGATGCATGAACTGGAGCTCAGAAACACAACACTTATTTTTAATTACAGAGTCTCTTATCTAGCAAAGGAGTAACAGGATATTTCAAAATGAGTACGTACTTTTGCATGTACACTTAGTAATAAATTAAGAGATTTCTTCCATGAATCAAGTGCTGACCTTGAACCCTGTACTCTAACCAAATACTCAAAAAAACAGACTTCTGCTGAAAGAGAGTAAAGAGACATTACTTATTCTCTCCCTGCAAACACAAGAGATTGTACAAGGACATCAAGGACCACCCTTGAGATCTTCTGGTACATTGCTTGATATGGTTTAATGTCAATGACAGTGGCATACCAAATCAGATCATTAGACTGCATGAGAATTCTGATTTTCTTTGGCAACGCCTTCAAGCAAGCATGCAACATGCTTAGAGGAAACTATCTGTACCTGTAGCATGTTCATTTATGATGGAGAATTTGCAGAGGTAGAATAAGACCAACATTAAATTAACCATTCACCAAACAAGAACAGAATCCCAGGGAAGTTAAAAAATTCTGAAAGAGACTTCCAAGAGAGATTTCAGTATAATCATCTGTTTCCCTAGCAACGCATGGTCTAGTCCCCACCAAATTCTAGAAATCTAGGGCAGGAGGAGGGGGCTGGGACAACACCACCCAATACTCAAGCCTGCAGAGATCAATCAGACAAGAAAAGAACAAAACCAAACCACCAGCAAGCTCCAGAAAATTAAGGAATTAGCAATATTCACCTGATTCAAAGCAGTTTCTCACACTACAGAGAGATTCTAGGTAGACTAAAAAGAACAACACTTAGACATCAAACTTCAATGTTTTTACTTAATACAGAAGCTCCAATATTACTCTGAACTTGTGCCTTAAAATTCTACAGCGTATTAAAACCAAGATTAATATACATCACATGCTACACTGCCTGATGCTGGGATGGTATGTAGAGTTAAATTTTAGGTTGGATTTTTCTCCTGGAGATGCCTGGGTTGCTTTATCCGACAAACACACAGCAAAGACAAAAAGGTTCCCTCAGCAGTTGAAACAGAAAAGGCACCAACTTTTCTTTAGTCTTTTATGTCCCACTACACCTCACAGCTCAGCTGGCCACCACCTCATCCCCTGTCTTAGGGAACCTGGTAGTTTTAAACATTAGTAACCTGAGGGCTTTGGGAAAGCAAGAGGCAATATACCAAGCTGGACTTAGTATTTTCAAGTGTATAGACCTCAGGGCATCCAAAGAAATGCTGTTTATATGACATCCCTCTGGCAATGTAACACTCCACAGCTGCTGTCTAACAATTTTCCTTCCTTTTCATCACATGCTGGGCCCAGCTTCTGTGAATTGCATCAGGTTGTCACTCCTGTCACTCTTCGACGGGTGCGCAAGATGAACACACAAAATACCAACAACCAGCTGCATTTCAGAAATTTCCCCTTTCCTTCCTCATTTGGAACTTGACTTTCTGCTCTAAAACCCATTCAGAATGCTGCAACTCCCCCATGTCGGTGCTAACACGAGTTGGCCAGGTTGTGCAGAGCACCCCTTCCCCATAGAACAGAACATGTTAAACCCAAGCTCAAAGGTCTGCTCTGCCATGTAGCCCAACTTCTGTCCCAAACTAAGCCCCCACAGTCACAGCCACCAAAACCCTCACAACATGCCAGGACCAAGCCCACCACCAAGTCCTTGACACACACATCCTGTTGTCCCAAAGGAAGACGGAAGCTCAAGGAGCCAGAGATAAAGCTGCTTCCTCAGAAAAATGCTTCAAGGGAGCAGAGACCACGTCAGTCTCTAATAAATCTCTTTAGACATTGCTGCATTTTTTTGTTTGTTTGTTTTTCCCGGTAATGTTACAAATCCTCGGCTGCATGAAATTTATCAAAGAGCTCACATCACCGCCACAGCCTGCCCGGGAAATACAGGGGAAGGATTTAACGGAGCAATTTGGGAAAGGCCGCTCAGCACACACCGCCTCCCCACAGCGGGTGGACAGGAAAACAGGCTAGCAGGTTAAAACAGCCTAGCAGGTTAAAACATCACACGAGAGCGTCGCCCAACTGTAACACCCCCCGGGAACCAAACAACCGAAAGCCTTTAACAAGGAAACTGACAGCAGCGGCGGGGATGGGGCTCCCAAGGGCCCGCCTGGCACCAGCTCCACCACCTCCCACCCGAGTCCCGGAGAAAACCTGCCCTACAGCCGGGGGGCGGGGGATGCCGAGGCCGCCTTCGCTCTCACCGCGGAGCCCGGGCCGGGACAGGGAAGGGGAAGAAGCCGCCGCCAGTTCCAGCCGCCGCGGCTCCGGCCGCCGCTCCCCAGAGCGGCCGCTTCCGCTTCCGCTGACGTGCAGGCAGCAGCGAGGCGGCGGGCCAGAGAGCCCGCACGGTCCCCACAGCGCCCCCTGCTGGAGGGAGGTGGGCGCTACGCCAGGGACGGGCGCCCACGGAGGAGAGGACACCGTGGCAGGGTTACTGAATCATGGAATCACAGCATCATCTAGGTTGGAAAAGACCCTTGGGATCATCGAGCCCAACCATCTACCCTACTCTACAAAGTTCTCCCTTACACCATACCCCCCAACACCACATCTAAACAGCTCTTAAACACCTCCGGGATGGTGACTCCACCACCTCCCTGGGCAGCCTGTTCCAATGCCCGACCACTCTTTCTGTGAAAAACTCTTTCCTAATGTTCAGTTTAAACCTACTCTGTTGGAGCTTGAAGCCATTCCCTCTTGTTCTATCACTAATTACCTGCGAGAAGAGACCAGCACCAGCCTCTCTACAGTGTCCTTTCCAGTAGCTGTAGAGAGTGATGAGGTCTCCCCTCAGCCTCCTCTTCCTCAAACTAAACAGTCCCAGCTCCTTCAATCACTCTTCATACTTTGAGGGTTCCAGAGACTGGAACAGGCTGCCCAGAGAGGGTGTGGAGTCTCCATCTCTGTAGACATTCAAAACCCACCTGGACATGTTCCTGTCCAGCCTGCTCTGGGTGACCCTGCTCTGACGGGACTAGATGGTCTCTGAAGGTCCCTTCCAACCCCAACTATTCTGTGTTTGTGTGTGCTGCTGCGGCAAAGAAAGACAACGAGATGCTGGGTTGCACCAACAAGGGCATCACCAGCAGAGATAAAGAAGTCATTATCCCACTCTACACAGTGCTGGTCAGGCCACGCCTGGAATCCTGTGTTCAGTTTTGGTTCCTGCTATGCAAGAAAGATATGGACAGGCTGGAGAGGGTCCAGAGAAGGGCCACCAAGATGATCAAAGGACTGGGAAGCCTGCCAGATGAGGAAAGGCTGAGAGAATTGGGTTTGTTCAGCTTGGAGAAAAGAAGGCTTAGGAGAGACCTTGTCACCATGTTTTTGTATTTAAAGGGTGACTACAAAGAAGATGAAGACTCCCTTTTTACAAGGAGTCGCAGGAAAAAGACATGGGGTGATGGGTACAAGTTACTCCTGGGGAGATTCCAATTGGACATAAGAAGAAAATTTTTCACCATGAGAACAACCCGCCATTGGAATAATCTCCTCAGGGAAGTGGTGGATTCCTCAACATTGGACACATTTAAGATTCAGCTGTACAGGGTGCTGAGCCATCTTGTCTAGAGCATGCTCTTGCCAAGAAAGGTTGGATCACATGATCCCTGACGTCCCTTCCAACCTGGTATTCTATGATTCAATGAAAAGCATACAGATTTTGTCTCTACCCCTAAACAGAAGCACCCTTAATTACCAACAGTGATAATTCAGAGGGAACAGTTACTCTGTGACTAGTTATCATGACACTTAGAATTTTAGCATCTAGCCATGAGATATGACATTCACTTCTGGTCGTAGCTACTTGTAGCCACTGCTGAATTCAGTGAGAAGTGGAACTATCTTCCAGTTCCAACTTCACTGTGATGGAGGTTCTCCACACAATTGATACACTTCACTCATTTTTAGCATTATTCATGCAAGTTAATATAGTATTACTTCAAGGCTTTCATGCAGAGTTAAGGGAAGGCTGAAATCATTACAGATTACTTGAACTGTGTGACTTCTTCAGAGTAGTACATCAGTATGCCTTTAAGGTCTGGTTGATAAAATCTATTAGCCAGGCCATGACCAATAAAGAACAACAGAAAAATATTTTCTAAGTTATTGCTATAAATTACCAAAACATGGACTTTTAACTGGTAAAACTGATTTCATCGTTCCTGTGTCATTTTTCCACTTGACTGAAAGCATTAAACGCTACTGACCAATAGAGTCTCACTGAAGGTACTTCTATTTTCTGACTTGCAAAACAACAGGCTTTATACTTCTGTAATATATCATTCATGAGGGCCAAGGTTAAAAGAGAAGTTACATTCTGGTAATTTCTCAATTTAGCCACAAAACGTAACTGTCTCTGGCTAGATCTATAAAGACTGGACAAGGCAGCCATAAAAGATTGGACAGGGTTTCATAAAGCTTTTGATGGTGGTGGTGGTCAAAACCCTTCCAGTTTCCTGTCTTTAGCTGCTCATTCTGCTTCAGGACAACACCCAAAACATAGTTTGTTAGTGCTAAAATGTGGTTACATGTCTTAAAACTGACATGAGATAATCTTCCAGGGTGCGCAGTGCCGGTGTCTCCTACTTCAGCTTCCCCGAGATGCTCTTTAGAATGGGGCTTTGACCTTCCGATACTGACTTTAACTCATGACAAAATATTCTTAAATTAAATATTGCAAATAAAGTGATGCAATTCCTCATTTTACTGCAAGAAGATATATTTATGTGCTGAAAGTATTGGGGATTAAGGACACGACAGGGAAAGGAGTAGTATAGGCTTTGGCTGGGAAGAGGTGGGTTACTGTATGTATGACTCCAAGAGACAAAGGCAAAAAAGAATGAGAAATAGCCCAGAAGACACAGTCCAGAACAGGTTCCCTGCTCTTTTTCGCTTCCAAAATTCTTTTTAAAATTCTGATTTTTTCTGATTTTTAAGATTCAGGAAAAGCATGAAAGATAAACACACAGAAGAGTCCTTCTGATTTAAATAGAAGGTCATGGGTCTTAGATGGTGAAAATTATCTTAAATCTGTGAACTGCAGTGGAACTTCACCAGTTCCAGATAAGATATGGAACTGTCTCATCTGAACGATGATGTTAAAGGCTTTTTATAGCATGGAGCTGCAGGAAACAAATATAGATATATATTTTTAAGTATAGAATAATACAAATATGGGATTGATAAATGCTACATACAAAATATTCTCAAGTTATTATGTCATAGGTTTTCCTGTCTTCTTATTTCTGATGTTGGTTAAAGAGTTTTAAAAAATAGACTTGGGAAAAAACATCACCTGTATTTTATGGCTGCATCTATTCTGTCTGTCTCTTAAACAAATGAGCATGAAGCTCTGATTGCTCATTACCACTCTTCCTCATATTCAGGCTGCCATATTTTTTCTTTTCCGTGGAACAGATACAGCTGGTAACAATTTCTGTCTTCCGAAGAAAATCCACATTATATTCACAACCTCAAGTATTAATTCAATCCATCATTGAATTGAAGCCTTTTATAAGAATGCTACAAAAGCATTTGTGATAATCCTTTACTCCCATAACTTTTTTTCCTATTCAGTTTTGGAGAATTCTTGCAGGAGAAGCAAGACGATGTATTTCAAACTACATTCTATACATCCAATGTCAGGAAATGCGATGTAGGAAACAATTCTGCTTTAATTGAAAGATGGGCTCTTTAGCCTGTCAGGTCTTTTCCATTTATAATTTAGCATATTCTCTATCTCCTGTGATGAAGCTGTGCCATACAAACCGCAGAGCGACAGTCTCCCACACCTCAGGACGAAGACTTTCCACAGTGCAATCAAGTCAGTCTGGCAATCACGTGGTGTCTTGGTATTTGGCATCACATAAATAACTGTGTAAATGTACAGAGTCCCTAGATTAGGTCCGCAAAGATCATTTAAAGTATTTTTTCTTTTGATAATTGCTGAAATAATTTGCACAGACAATGTCCCTTTTTCTCCTTTCCTTTTGTTTGGTCTGATCGCTTAGGGAAGAATGTCTGAAATATTATCAGACAGAAGAAATGCCAAACAGATTATAATTGCGTATTATTCCACATAAAATGCAGGCTTATTTGTCTTCTAATATAGTCAGTTTAATGTTTATACAGTACAAGAATAGAAAGGTATAAACTACTGATGCAAGCCTATTAAATATGGTTAAACATTATAATCATTTTTAGTTTATTAGTTTCTAACATGATACAATTGTTGGTCAGGAATTCACTATATCTGTACTTTATTTCAAAGGAATGCTCTGAAGTTCTTATTATTAGAGGGTCTATGTTTTTTATTACAATTACAAGATGAATGATATGAGCTTTTCCACCCAGAAAATATTTTCTTGTGTCTATTAAGCAAAGAATTTGTAAACATTACAGAAAGCATTGTGACATCTGCAATTAATACACAGTTAAAACAGGACAATGTGTCATAGGTAACAGTAATCTGAATTATACTTGCTATTGAAGATGGTTTTCTGGAATCTGCGTGTTGGGCAAATACTTCTTGTGGCTATGGATCAAAGGCTACGACACAGATACTTGCACTGGATTATCCCAAATACATTCTGAAAAGAACAACTGCATTTCATAAATGACTACTATAGATACAGTCCTTCTCTTTAATGGTATTTAGCTGGCAAGTATAAGACTTAAGTCCTTACAAATTCCAGATGATTTGTGTTGCCCACATAAACTGCCTTCAGGACTGTCGAGGTTTACATAGCTATTAAGATTTGGGTTAGAATGAGCATAATTTACAACATATACCTAGAATAAATAGATAACTTCTGCAGATTAGATAATCAAAGGTATGGCCTTTCCTATATACAAGCAGCAGGACAAGATTTAAAAAGTAAAGTAGAAAGCTGTACATTTTATACAGTTTTTCAAAGATATTCTCCCTTATTTGATGTTATTTCGATTTTGAACCCAAAGCACATTTACACAAATGTTTTCAAAGGGGAGAGTCCATAAGAAAGACCATAGTGAAGTGCGAGTCACAGTGCCCTTGTGTCTTCCATTTCACAGCTGGCAGGTTCTGAGAGAGGACAGGAACCAGCCTGTGATTTCCAAGGGAAAATTTATCAGTCAGCTTTAGGTATGCAGCTGGTTTGGTCCACAGCTCCTCTCCCTGTACAACCTTGGCTGCCTAAAGAAAAAGGAGGTCTTCTCCTGCAGGACGTTCTGACCAGGAGCTTCCCTGAATGACCTTTTGGGTTGGCATTTCTTTATTGACTCTGGGAAGAACAGCCAGTTAAGCTTAGCTGACCGACACTGGGCAGTATCACTGGGTTTCTTCTTGTCAACGTTGTTCCTCTTCAGCTCTTGCTCAACACTTTAATTCATCCTCTCTTTCTACTGTAACAGAATGCTTTCACAAGTTTTTATTTTTCATTTTTTGTTACAGGTGAGATCTTCCAAACCACTCAGTAGACTCCACCCCAGGTTCAAAGTAACTCTAAGCGCTAATAAGTATTTAAGTAGTGCACTGAATATACTAACCCATAGCTAGAAACTGGTGAAAATTACTCTGGTAATTCTATGAATTTTGAAGTCTATCACTTGCCTAAAAAGTAATCGTAGTCACCAACAACTACTGTTGACATAGTATTTTGTTAACTCTTAGTCCAGAGGTAGAGAAGAGACATAAATAAAAAAAAAAAGAATCTGTTCTCTGACTGGGCCTGCTCATGTACGTAAGCAATAAAGTGCAAGAAGGAAGATATTAATGATATAAAACCAACCAAACAAATGAAAAAACCAAAACATTTTGAGCAGTCTGACAAACAAAGCAATTCTGCTGAAAAATATTAATTTTCTGTTTCTAAGACAGTACCACAAATAATTGGAAGGTCAAAGGGAGTACTAAATGTTCTCAGGGAAAAATAATGTAGCTGCATAGGTGAAAAGTTGTTCCTGTGGTACCTGAATGCCAATCTCTGATTCACCAGGACAAGGTTTGATTCTTGCATTGATGTAGGTGTGATGTCTTTAATGGAGTTCTATATTTCAACACATTTGAAAATGGAAATGTGCATCATTCTCATACAGAACTCATTTGGTTGCTTTCTTTTTTCTACTTCCAGGATATAAATTAACTGTTAATGCTCTTAATGCTTTAAAAATATTTCTAGCTATTAATGAAAGATAATTTATACCTCCAGAACAAGGAGTCTCCACTGACCATGAGAATTACCGGTCCTATGTTGAAAGTCTCACACATTTGTAAGTATTTGCCAGAGTGAGGCTCTCCTAATATATATAAGTGAATGGTCAATTGTGTATGGAAAAAGTATGTTCCATTCTTTACTTCTATGTAAAATTAAAAAGCAGATACTGCATATTACTTACTATCTTTTTGATCAGATGGTTTATGAAATGCTGGTCAGTGGACCAGTCAACCTTAACGTTAGAAAATGCATCTTTAGGACAGAGGACAAAGGGAGAGACATAAGAGGTTGGAGGCGTAGAAGCATATCCTCATCAGTACTAAGCAGTCCCTGTTGTTGGATGACCAGATTGAGTTATCATTTAGGTAGGTGTCATCAAAGTTCACAATCTTCAAGTCCTTCTTAAGGTACATTTCATTCAGTTTGTTTAGCGTTCGAGCAAAGGTATATTTAGATGCACAACTATATGCTTCCAGATTGTAGACTTTGTGGAAGTGCATATCAAAATATGGATTATCCTAAAAAAAATGGAGAGAGAATGAAATTATTGCACGCATTACAAATGGTAGAGCTGCAATCTGTTGTTCTCTGCCCAGCTACCTCCAGGGCTTTTTCTCAGTTTGATGGACACTAAAGGACTTTGCAACTTTCTGCTATTCATACTAAAAGGTCATTTAAAACTTTACAAAGTAGCGGTTTATAATTAGCTGCTATTCTTTGCCATTAGGAGTTTTGTCTGAGGAAAACTTTCAGAGTTTGGCCAAGCGAGAGGCTGCACTTTATTGGGATTGTACAATCTTGTTTTTAAATGAACTGTTTTGTCATGTTGCCTAAAACACACTCTATGAAAAGCACTTGCCTTGAACTATAACTTTATATGCCTATCAGAAGAAAAATATTGATTGCCCTTCCTCCCTAAATTGTAATTCTCTGAGCTTTCTGCCTTTTTGGCACAATTAATCCCAGCTACATTCTGTTAAATTCTGTGGGTATGAATGACTATTATGTATATTTATAGCAGTGTTAATCACCCTATAATTAGGAGTTTGAGGTTCATTTAGGCTTTTCTTTAACCAGAAATGAGAGAGATTTTGATCATCCCCGTGCGGAAGGCTGAATCATCTCTAAAAGATATTTCAGCACAACGCTTCTGAAAAAAACTGGAGTAAATTCATGTAGGCAAGTGATAAGGAAGTCGTCTGGTTGCTTTGGCTGGGGAAAGGACAGGAACATCTCTGGAAGCAGGAGAACTAGGAGAGGGGATGTAAAGAATTGTTAAATTTGGCTTTTTTTCTCCTCTGGCCTAAAGCGCAAAGAGCTCCCAGGGTGCAGGGATACTTTGAAGCTGAGCTCACCTCCTCTGTCTCCCAGGTTCCTGGTTTTAGACTTGAGGGCAACGTGCACAGGACAGAAGAACAACCACAGTTTGTCATTTTCCTTGGATAAAGGCTCTGAAACCTTTCTTGTGGGCTCATGATTTCTCTTTCACTGGGATAATGTAATCTGAACTCTATTTTATGTTCATTTGAAAGCACTTTCAAAGGGAAAAAATGTCATTTTTTTCTTGGACTACATTTATTATGCACAGACTGTTAAAATGTCTCTTCAACCATGCAGTAAGACATTTGCCTTGGCATATTCTTCTAGTTTTTGTAAAATTGGATTTAATTCTACTTTTGGTGTTCTGTTTTGCAGCATCATTTTACCCTTCAGAAGTTATACATGAGAGACTAGGAGTTTTTTAGCAGTAAGGTCAGCCAGATCTAGCCAAAGTTGTTTCATATTTACACACAAAAATGTACAAATATTTAATTTATCCATGTAATGTGAGATTAAGCTACATGAAAGAGGCACAATTTCATGAGCCGGTACACCAAATGATGCACTTCCTTGCAAGATGTTTTACACACTGACTTTGTCACACAGAGAACAAGTTCAGTCTCCATAAAAATATTTAACAAAATTTTGTTTTCAAATGCACATTCAAATCTGTGGGATTAACTCCAGTTTATTCTGGGAGTTGAAGGTGGCAAACTTTTACTCCCCATTATGATTAACAAATTAGAAAACATCTGACTTGTGTCTCAGATCTCAGCCGGAGAGATGAAGAATATTACAGCAAACAAGAAAATTTCCTCCCACGCCACAACAGTACAAATGTGATGTGGGGCCTCTCGTGGGCAATAAAACCAAAAATTCCTTGGAAGTTTTATTTATTTTGGGTTGCAGCACCAGAAAAGGATACTCTGATATATATATAAAATACATAACACTTACCGTATCTGCTTCTTTTCCATCAATCATCTCCAGATCTTTCAAAAACCACTTTTCAACTATTTCATATTTCTCCTCTCGATCCACTCGCAAGTGCTTAACCATACATATTTCTACTTCTTCACTTTTAGTCACTGCAAGAGGAAAATAGTTTAGATATGCAGGCAAGTAGTTCCAAAAAGTTCCAATAATAAATGTCTTAATCAAACTACATTTTAGATGGTAACTTAAATGATTACAGGCAGGGGCTGTATAGGGCTATGCTGGGCTTAATAATTTTATTTTGCCCAGTAGTAGGAATAGCACCTTGTTCTCAGCCTGTGAAGCTTGGCAGCTCCTAGTAGATTTAGGATTTACCCTACCCATCCAGTGAAAAGACAATCTTATCAGTGCAAAAGCCTTTCATCCGAGTTGAAATGAAAGCCTAATTCTGGGACTGGATTTGTATGGATAATCCACTTATTCTATTTAATTCTAAGGGGAATTTGGAGTGCTGGAGTCAGAAATTTGGAAAACTGCTACCAAGACTCTGTATTTGCATGACTTGTGCTGTACTTGCCATTCTGTGGATGAAGTTCTCTTACAAGGCCATTGCTTCTTAAAAATAAAACTCTTATTTCCCTATAAAATATGTAACTTGGCCACTTAACAAAAATAACATTGAAAATATCACTTAAAGCTTCAATTTGCCCAGTGCTACCTTTGTAGAAATTGCTATTTTCCAACTTAGGCAGGAAATGAGAGGAAAAAGAGCACCAAGACACTCTTTGCAATAACTACCATTATTAATTGATTACACTGAGTGCTGCGTGGGAGGTTGGATTTCTGTAACACACAGTGATGAGTGTGAAAAGCACCGGAGCCTGAACAATCTCCTCCACATCCAGCGTGATGACTGCAGGGCAGGCCACTTGCCCAAGCCATCCGGTAGCCCAAGAGAAAGGGTGAAATGTCACCTACCTCTGGTAGGAGCATTTTGGCATCACAGCACAAGGCTACAGGTGCAGAAGCAAAATTCTCATATTTCTAAACAAATTTTTGAAAATTCATTGTGAAACTTGACTGTTTTTATCTTATTCTTGTTAAAAGATCTCTTACTTCTCACCCATTTATAAAAAAATGGTTATTCAAATAAAGACAAACAAAGGATATATGGTGGAGATTTGCCTTCTTTCTGTTGCAAAGAAAAACAGTGGAAAATGTATCAATTGATTATAATTTTTCTCAGCCTATAACTTCCCCGTCTGAAAAATACAAATCACTGTTGCTTTTTTTCCTGGTCCTATCGGTCACAGTTGCTCAGTGGTTTTTAACCAAAGGACCATTGCTGTATTATCTTTTATGGAGAAATTACAATGGTTTTCATTTGCAAGCAAATCTAGATGGCTAATCTTAGGAAGTTCTCTTCATGCTTTCAGTTTGTCTCATTCTTTTTGTTTCTTTGCTTGCTTGTGAGGGAATATGTTGTGTCCCTCAAGAGTTAAAATCAAAGGAAACAAGTCCAAGCCTAAAACCCCCCAGTCATGTCAGAAATACAAGGGGATGTCCTAGTAGCCACCAGGACCCACACACTGACATTTCTCTATCCTCATGCAGGAGCAGAAATTGTATGGCACAAGGACAGAGGACAGATGTGTTAGGAAAAATGAAACCAGGTGCATGTCCTGCACCATGGTGAAACTGGGGTGGACTATTTTCAACTAAAAATTAAAAATAATAATAATAATAAAAATAAATCTTTCTTTACTTTTCCTGTGGTTTACATATTGCTTGCTCAGTTAACAGAATTAAAGAAAATTTAATTTTTTATATAGAACATGAGCTTAGATCTACCATTTCATTCTATTAAACACTAAAAGCTTTTTTTTTGGGGTGGGGGGAGGACAGGGCAGGGCTATGGCAATTCCTTCACAGAGCACAAACTATTTCCTAAGGTCTTCCATGGACTGAACACCTTTTTCAGAGTCTCTGTTGGATAATACAATGTTATCCTTGCTGTTCTTCTCAGGCCATACCACTGCTGGGCTGTGAACATTCCTGAACGTGGTTGCATTTCACCTTTATGTTCTTCCAGAGTTTATAAAGGAATTAGTGAAAGGCTTCTAGTGCCTTCACGCAAGAACTGGGACTTGCTATTGTGAAAAGGAAGGGAAACCACGTTGGGCATATGGCACAAAAATAAGATTGTTCAGTTACCTACATCAAGACTTTGTAGCAATACAGATTTCAAAAGGCACAGACTTCTAAAGTTTTGCCTATAGTTTGACTGATTTTAATTTTTTTATTATTATTATTATGTTAATTTGCAATCAACAGGAATATACTGAGGTTGCACTGCAGGGATAAGATTTTAGATAATGTGTTTTGCTCCTACAGAATCACAGCAGATTAGAGGAGCTGCTGGCAGCCAGCTGCAACCCATCTTTCGGAGTCAGATTTCCACTCTACTCACCGCTTACTTGAGTATGAATATATTAAGAGACTTCAATATTGGATACTGGAGACATCCCACTCTTAATACTCTACATAAATTTTCCTTGATGTCTTCAGAGACTTCCAATCAGTTAATCTGATTAGAGGCTTAATTTATGGCTTGCTCTCCTCTACCTTAAAAAGGAAGTTTTAGTGAAGATTTTAAAGGTCCATACTGTTATTTTGCCTGTTTGGATGTTTCATAACAATGAACTGTTCAGATCTACTACTAAACATGCTGTGCAACTAAACCTACTTCTTCTGGATAGTTTCGTAAACTAGGGAGCAGGTTGTTATTTAGGAGCTCTATGACATTGAGGAATCAATTTCTTAAAACTATTTGCACAGTTCTAAAACACAAAGCCTGTTCTATTAAAACCACATGAGTGCAGGGAACCGTAGCTTGCCGAGTGTTTCCAGTGTTTTGTAAAACAACTTAAATGTTCTAATGACTTCAGGTGTTTTCTAAGATGGTAATCACAGAATACTGTTGTTACCATCCCATTTTGGATGTTAACTCAATCTATGTCTCCGGTACAGAGATCATTTCTACCTGCTATAGGTATTTTGAACCCCAAGAGGAAACAGACTGGAAGAAGCATTCACTTCAACCTAATGACTTCTGGATGAGAGCATTTCTCTTTTCTAGCGTCTCTCACTGATGTGAAATAAATAAATGAAAACAAACAAGCTTTTCTGAAACCTTGTTCTAAAAAGGTTAATGAAACAGAAACTCTGGAAATCAAATTTAGTCATGAGACAGATCCACTTGAAATCAAATTCAGCAAAGAGCCGGATAATCAGGTTTATCACTCCCAGCAATCTTGTTTTACTCACAGATCCCGCTAATTACTAACACAAATGTGTATTTATTCAAACGACGTGACTCGCCCGCTGTTACCGGAGTGACCGGGACAGCACATAGGACGTGCAAGGCAAGAGAAGGTGCAAAAACCCCGTGAATTACAACTGTTGCCGGCAGCTCCGAGGAAGTTTGCGCCCCGGCCCCTCTCCCGCGCATCCCCCAACCCGCACCCGCGCATCCCCCCGCACCCGCGCATCCTCCCCCCGTTACCTGCGGCGCACAGGTAGCAGCGCTGGGACCCCGAGCCTTCCTCCACCTCGATGAACTCCTGCAGTCTCAGCCGCCGGGGGCCGAACAGCCTCTTGGCCAGCTCCTCCTTCACCAGCGAGGACATCGCCGTCGTCCCCCCTCCTCTCCTCCGCCGCCGCCGTCTCCGCCCGGTTCCTCGGCACCGGGCACCGCTCCGCGCACCCGCGGGGGCCAGCGGCGGAGGCTGCCCCCCGGCCGCGGGGGAGGCATCGCTCCCGGCGGGGTCCGGGTACCGTCGGTCCCGTCCCCCCCTCACTCACTCAATCCACCAGCCCCCTCCGGTGCCAAGGAACCGGGAGGCGTTAAGGCTCCGGTTGCCGGAGCGGGGAGAGGCCGGGCCGCGCATCTCCCCGCCCCACGCGTGTCCGCCCTCCTTCCTTCCCTCCCTCCCGGGAGATGCCGTGGGGGACCCGGGAGATGCCCCCCTGCCGGGGGTGGGGGGAGAGATGGGCGAGGAAACGCTCTAAAGGCAGCTTACCAGGAGTTCTCAATTAATGCAATTATTTTAATCAGCAGATAACAGCCTTAGCAGGAAAGGGTCGTTCCTTCTACAAGGAACTGCATCACCTTGTGCCTCTTACTGCCCTAATAGCCTTATGGCTAATTAAGAAGAGTTAAGGGGAAAATTAGCTGATGCCGCTCGTTATGAAGAGAAGGTGAACTCATCTCTGTGCACCAGGAGTCCTGGTGCATGGTGGGTGCAGCCTGGGGACCAAAGGACCCTCCATCCTCAGGGTGAGGATGTGTGTGTGTGAGGGGCCTTCATCCATCAGACAGAGGTTCATCGTGTCATACAGTCATTTAGGTTGGAAAAGACCTTTTAGACCATCGAGTCCAATAGTTCCCCTAGCACTGCCAAGTCCACCACTAAACTACATTTCTAAGCACCACCTCTACACTTTTAAACACCTTTTAAATACTTTCAAAGGCCTTTTAAATACCTCCAGGGATGGTGACTCAACCGCTTCCCTGGGCAGCCTCTTCCAATGTCTGAAAACCCTTTCAGTGAAGAAAATTTTCCTTAAGTCCAATCTAAGCCTCCCCTGGCGCAACTTCAGGCTGTTTCCTCTGAGTATATTTGCAGAAATTTTGGGTGTTCCTGACACTCCACAGATGTGTGGGTAAAGTTCTTGGGGGCCTGTACTCTTCTAATTTCAGTGGCTGCAGTAGCCTGGGTTAGAGTTTTTCCCTTTGGACTCATTTCTGGCAGCTTATAGAAGTTGAGTGTACTCTTCTACTTCCTATGCTCAAGCTTATTATGTCTGAACACCTTATTGGGTTTTCATTCTTATAGTCTCAACAAAATGTAGAAAGGAATCTAACCTTAGAATAAAACTGAGTGCGAAAGTGAAGATTTAACAAGTGAGGTATAAAATCTGAATGCTTTTTAAGAAAAAAAAAAAAAGGTTTGGGGCAATATTATTAGAATCACAGAATTCTAGGGGAGAACTTTGAAGTGTAGGGTAGATGGTTGGACTCGATGATCCCAAGGGTCTTTTCCAACCTAAATGATTCTATGATTCAATGAATTATAGAATGGTTTGGGTTGGAAGGGACCTTAATGATCACCTAGTTCCAACCTCTCTGCCACAGGCAGGAACACCTCCCACTAAACCATTAGAATAATTTAATGCCATAGGGTCTACATGGTTCTTTGCTGATGTGAAGCAAAATGGAATCCAGTAAATTGACGGTGTGAAATTAGGGGTGGTTGCCCTCTGCTGTAGACAGTCAGCAGATTGACTGGATGAGTGGGAAAGGGATTGAAAAGAAACGAGATGATTTTGATTTATTCTGCTTCCTTTTGATCCCATGTGTTTGGAAACACAGTCGTGATTCTTAAATCCATAGGTTAATTTTCATCCCTGCTTCGGGAGAGTAAAGTTACTCTAAGCTTCAGGTTTTGGATACATTTTATTAGTACAGAAAGGACAAGTTTAATCTCTTATCTTTAAAGTTATGTGAACCTCACTGCAACAGTTTATCTTAGGAAAAGGGCATGATGCTTGCTTTCAGAGACAACTGCACGTCATCAAAGTGCGGTGATATGGTGACCTTCCACCAGAGAGCTGAGGCTCAGGGATGCCCAGATGCTTGCCCACAGTCTTGGTGACCTGGCCGCACCTTGAATATGGGACTGATGTACAAATTGGCTCGCTGTCATGGTCCCTGCTGTTTTTCTGCCAGTCTTTGGCAGAATCATCAAGGCCCGTGCCCCAGACTTCAGTTTGTCATCACCAGTGTTAATAGTGTCATGGTTGGAGAGGTTTCAGTGTTGGTACTCGGTGCCAGAGTCCTCATTAGGAAGCTGATTCTGACTCAGCCAGTCCATAGCTCACGTTGCATCTCAGATGTCTGAATATTTTTTTTCAGTTCTGAAGCAACAAATGTACAGACAAAAATACCATTAGAAAAATACCTTCAGCTCTGGAAGAATTTTCTGCAAGTTTTTCCCCTATGAAAGGTTCAGTTGGTACTGGAGAAATTGCCAAAGTGGTGAGTGAAGCATCGCTGGTGGCATGGAAGTGATGGAGTTGAGACAAGAGCAGTGTGTAGCTCTGGTCTTTCTTGGGTTAGATTTTTATTTTTCACAGCTTAATAAAACTGTAAGTCACTCTACCTCAGTTTTTATAAAAGATTTCTGAGGTTTTATATGTAAATCCTCTTAAATTTTTTGTCTTTTTGGATATTCTTGCATATTAATGTTGTGCCACTCTGGTCAGTAGGACATGGCTAATAAAAATTGGTACATTTTTACATTGAAAACCATGACTTGGCTTTAGGTGGGGCTTTAGGGCTGTGTAGCTGCTAATTATAGTAAATTATAGTAATTATTAGCTGCTAATTGTAGTAAATAATAATTTTCATATTTAGAAATATTTTGGGAAAGGAGTAAAATTTTTTGATAATATAAAGAAATTTAAACATTTTACCTGTTAGGTGCAACTGTCCAGAAGAAGACTGGTATATAGACCTTGGTAAAAGGGTTCTGTGTATTTATTTCTGAGCTGTTGTGTATGCAGATAGCACTCAGAAGATCCTGTCCCGTGATGTAACTGTTTTCTTCATACCTCCTCTTAAATCAAATTATATTTCAGAAAGTATTATAGAGATTAAATTACTTCTGCAATATCCTTTGATGCATTCTCAAATACTACATTAAACAACCACTCTGAGTATACACACAGACAGGTACAATGGTGATTTTAATGTTGAATGTTTTAATAAGAAACACAAAAATCCGTAATTCACTACTCCTCTTCATTCTTTTTATTCTTTGTTCACCCATCCTCTGTTAGAGCATAGCAGGACAGTTTTGGTGCAGCTGGTATCAGGACTACCTGTGGTATTTTGAATAATGCCCATAAACATTTTTGTTTTAATATACCCACCCTGTTCTTCATTCTTGGAATTCTGTGGGGAGAAATGACCATCCCATTTTGCAGGTGACTCACAAAATCATTTCCTTCCTCTCTATCTCCACTACTTCGCTGACTTGGGTGGACTGGAAATAAGGCTTGGTAGGCTTTAGAATCTTCTTCCTCTACAGCTTGCATAAAGCTAATTTTTATGTCTCCTTGTTTGGTTATCAGTATGTTAAAAATTATGCAGGATGATTCTTGCAGTAGATAGAGAGCATCTGCGGTGCCAGCCCAGAGCTTCTTGCCTACTTACACGTTCTTCTGTCCTCCATTTCCTTGCTCTGTCTCTGTCCTCCCTGATGCTTTTCTTATGATATTATGCCTGTTTTTTCTTTTTTCTTTCATCTTCTGCAACTTATACGTCTTATGGACATACAGGCTCTTTTTAGATGACTCACGCAAAAAATAGCGTATATTTGAAATACAAAGCTAGAGTTTAACTGAGAGAAGATAGACATTGCTCTACATGAGTAAACATACTTTCAATGGAAAAGATACATACACAGTTCAAGGCTATGATAGGAAATCCTGGTGGTTAGGGGTTTGAAGCTTTCCAGGTCTCTCAAATTTATTCCCACTCAACAGCTTCCATTACAAGCTTCCCCTCTAATATTTCTTCTTGCTGGTGTCATTACTGCTGAATGGAAACAGAAACACTTTCCTAGAAGCTGAGGGGATGTTTTGAGCGATGGGTTTTCAGATCCACCTTAGCTGAAATGTTGCAAGCCCAAAATCTAACTGTTCATAACCGAATGCCAACAATTGGGCAGTAATTTACTTGTCCAGCAAGGATGCACTAGCAATGGTCTGGGATCAACTTCCCATTCCGGCATCCACCACCTGTCTCTCTCCCAGCTAAACCTGTCCATGAATGTGTGTTGTATAGACATAAACCAGAACAGATCAAACTCCTTCTTACCAGTGCCACAAACAAATTTAAATCAAAATTTAACTTGGATTTACCTGGAACTGTTCAGATAGATGAATTACAGATGTTTGTGAAACCAGGGCACCCTCTACCCCAGGTTCACAGTGGTCTACAAAGGAACCCTTTACAACACGAAGCAGTCACCAGGGAAGTGTCTCAGACCTTTCTGCCAAATATAAATTACTTCTGTTCCCTTTTTTGCCCTCTCTTTTCCCTGCAAACTTTTCCTGTGTCCAAATACAGTTTTCCCTACGGTACCCAGGACATTGACTTTAATAGATGCAGTAGCAGGTCTTAAAAGGATAAATCTCTCTAATCTTTATTGTTCCTCAGTCACACCATTCTGGTAAAAATCAATTCACCAGCTTTAAAAGCAATATTTATGATGAGTCCCTCTACTCCTTTGGATCTACTAACGTGCATTAGTATATACATGTAACTGATTACCCGGGGCTTGATCCAAAACACATTAAGTCAGTTACAAGTTTTCCTTTGATTTTGATGGGCTTCCGAACAGTCATTAGTGGAACAGCAGAACAGTCACCATGTTTAGGTAGGACTTCACTGTGTTCTGTGTGTTGAAGCCCTCCCGAGGACGTACATTTGATCTCTCTCTCAAATTCCCAGCAAGAAACACACCCTTACAAAGCAGTGTTTGCTGGAAGCATCTTTCCCCTTGCTCCTTGCTTGACAACGTTATGAAATAAAAAGAAGGAAGGAAAATAAAACACTCAGAATAATCTCTGCAAGCTGCAAAAGATCGCTGTAGGTTGAAAAACATCGTTTACCATCTTAATTAAATTAGGATTTACTTTCCTCTGGCTGTTGTTTCTGTTTGAGGTTTCAGCCAGGCATGGTGTTCTCTCTTAACACTTGTTTTATTGTCTGTAAGTATTCTTCACAGCTTTAGAGCTCCAGACCACTTCTTTTTTTGACGTCATAGGTGAGATTTTAGAGTATAAACTAGAAATCAGGAAAAAACATTCTACAATGAGATGTCTGTATAGTGAGGTTTCCATAGCTGACTTCAGAAAACTAATTCTGAATGATCATCACCTGTTTTTCTCCCTCTTGTTACTAATGATTTATTTTTCTCAGATGTCTTTTCCCACTGACATTTATAGATGATCTGTCTCCTAGTTATGGCTAGTTATTCCCATATTTTGATAGCTGTGCCAATAAGATTAGATCCCTGTGCAATGAGGCAAAACCGTTTGAAGCAGCAGAGATAACAGCGTCTCATGCAGAAGTGCTATTCTGTGAGGTACGGCTTGAGTCACTCAATTTTAAAATAGAAGCGTAGAAATACGTGATGGAGAAGACATTAGGTGGTTAAAATGTTTTTTTAGAACTATTTTTCTCCTGAATTCCTTTTGGAATCCCATTAAAAGAGTCCTGTACCAACCTCAGGCTACATGGGTGCTCAGAGGATGACTCAAGATCTCATCAGTTCTGGTAAAGAACACTAAAACCCGGATATGAATGGTTTCTCTAATTGTACGATGTAGCTACTCGGTTTAAAAAAGTATCACTGTTCTCTTTCCTTGGAAGAAAGCAGATAGAAGAGTTTATTTGGGATTTAACTGAAGCTATAATTTGTCAAGTTTATATAGAGTTTATACTGGTTTATCATCCTCAAAATATAATCATGCCAACGTCCCATCCAAAGCTTTCCTTTCAGCAGAAAATGAGTATTTGTTCTTCATAGAATAGTAACCAGATGCTGCTTTTTGGATGAAATTTAGAAGCATATTTTGAAACATAACACATAAGTAGGAAGTATCCGGTTCTTCTATGAAGAATTTACACGTGTTGAATTTTACACATGTATGAGCTAAAAATTAGGGCCCTAAGTAAGTTAACTTATAAAATAAAAGTTTAGGTTTCTGTTCAGCAAAGCATATAGTAACACATTGATGAATTGCAGCCACATTTAATTAACAGCATAAAATCCTGGCATGATGGATTCAGCACTTTGTTATTCAAATGTACCCATTCAATGTCATATAGTTTTCTTTGTGGAGGTAAAGCCTTAAAGACAGCAGTAAAGTAAAAAAAGTAGTAAAAAGAAGTAGTAAAAAACGTTTGACAGCAGTAAAGTAAAAAAAGTAGTAAAAAACGTTTAAAAAAAACCTGTGAGTTTCTAGACATACAAATGATTGTTAATCTTCTGACAACTGGAAGCTTTTGAAAGCGTAGCTTGGGCTTTTGACACCTGTGTTTAAAACAGTAAATCTTAGTGCCATGTTTTATGAAAATACAGGGGAGAAAACACAGTAGAGAATTACTTTCACCAAGAAGTCAAGAAGTACCTTGATATTTACATTTGAAGTAAATTAAATTATGATGCCCACCAAACTGCCCTTTTATGTTCTCATTTTCTTGCAAATTTTTTGAATAAACCTGTTTTTTCTTCAAGAGTTACCCAGAACAACTGTAACAGTTATTCTGTCAAAAGGTTCTTCATACTTTTTAATAATGATTTTCTTCTCTACCTCTGTAGTCTCTAGTAATAAATTTCATTTGTCTTGGCACAAAAACCATTCTCTTCCCTCATGAAAATTGAACATTATTATTAATGTAGATAGTCAATTACTTCAGATTAATGTGGATTTATATTTAAAATCAATACATCAACGTGACTCAAAGCACTCTTAAAACACTATAAACTTCTGCTGGATATCTAATCCGTTTTTTAAAAATTCATAAAGAGTCGGGAATCTATACAACTGCATAATTTGTATGGATATTGTATTTAGGGGATGAGCACATAGTTGACAGTTGTGTGGCTTAAAATATGTTTTAGTCTATACAGATCTTTATTGGTTCTTATTCTGTCAGTTACTCAAAAGGTTTAGCGTCAAATACATTTAGAGAGGAAATAAAATACAAAAATGTTGAGAGTGAATTTAATTCATCATGGACAAAAGCTAAGAAGGGAAGGGTGGACACATCTCCAAATGCTTTCAAAGGTGGCTGGCATTGTCAAAGAGTAACTTTAGTCAATTATAAAGTACACGGTTCAGTATAACGGTAATTAACTGAAATGCAAAGACCCAGCATTTGCAGATTATGTGATCTGATCTTAAACTAGTGTCTAACTTCCTCTTCATGGAGCCAGAATGAAGGCAAAAGGCAGTTCTGCGTTGTCCAGTTTAGTTGGAGTCCTGGATGCAGAAGAAACTACTCAAAGCTGCATCTGCTCACAAGTCAAGTAGATTGTTCGCCTTTCTCAAGGCAGGATCTAGATCATTTCTCTGATCTGCTGCTAATCAGAGCCACAACTTCTATAGTGGTCATAAACTCTCATATCTTGTGCACCGAACCGCAGCACTTAAAGAAGTCTAATAATCCCTGTTTGCCTTGCCCCCCTGATGTCTATAGTGCTATCTGGATGCATAAACTAACTGTGATTTGATGCAAGGCATTTGAAAAAAAAAGAGCAAGTGTCCAGGGCAAACTTGTGCTTTTTTGACTTGAGTTAACATTTGGTGATGAAAACTTGGATTCATGATGTTTTTTCTTGGTCTTTGTTAAATTCTTACATTTCACCTCATAACTGCACCTGCAGCATTTACTGTGTGGAAGACGATATACCTGTAAAATCATTATTAAGGAAGAAATTATCTTCTCCATACTGCTGTTGCAAAAGTTGCTGCAATCAGTGAAATAAAGAACTTAGGAGAGATCTGCCCTTCAGGAAAAACACAAAAGAGCAACTGCCTCACCTCTGAATTCTTTGGCAAAGACCTTTGAATCCTATCTTTTGTTAAGAGATATCCTAATAAAAAAGGCAAACCAGGTAGTTTCATCTGTCATCAACGTGGAAGTCAATTAGGCTGCAATTACTTTGCTTCCATTGAAACAAGTGCGTCTGCATTAATTAAAATTAGAAAATATCACAGAAAAAAGCCCTCTTGAGCTTCCAATTTGGTCATTATATTACTATCTAAGTTGTCTAGTCTTTATTTCAAGTATATTCAAGTCATTATAGATGGTTGCACATTTTTTTACCTTATTAGTTTGGAAAACTGGGTCAGGTTTTCTAGTTTTTTCCTCTAGTGTGTGCATAAGTCCCATTCGATGCCCTGTGTTAACTAATTCACATTCAGGTCTTTGATATTGTTGCTAATGTCCCTCTGGTTTGTTTTCTAAACCTGATCACACAGAATAACACCTGCAAAATCCTTTTTGTTTCACAGACTTTTAATGCTTGGCGAACTCAAGTGTTCCTTGTTCAGCTGCTGCAGAATGAGAGCTTGAAAAGGTTCTGTGCTTTTTGTCTCTTTCATTTACACACTAAATCCTGGAATAAGCATAGGCTTATTTTGATTACACTGGCAGTGGAAAATTCAGGCGCTGTACTGCTGAGGGGCATTGACACCTCTACTGTACTACAAGCAGTGTATGCTGAAAGTCAGGTAGCTGGATTGACAGGAAAATCTTCACTGAACACTAGTTTACATGGGCTTTTTGAATTGGGTGTTATCTAAATCACATGGCTAGAGATAATTACTATGGGTCTTTGAAGCTGAAAATATGCAGTGCAAAGTGGCACAGCAAAATATTATATGAAAATTATAAATAACCGGCCAATATTTTATTGCATATAAAGCAATGATTGGATCATGAGGCAGTAGTCTAAACACTGTGACTATATAAGTGGTTAATAAAGATGCCTAGCAAACCTATATCCACAATGCATTAAGTATATAAATACAATTTTTCTGCTACTTTGCCTCTTGGGACTCAAAACTGTATAAATTTGTTACCTTTAAAAATATTTTCACCAAAGGATAACCGAATGAAAAGAGCAAACACTAACTTTCATTCCAGCACAGTACTTAATATTTTTTGCAAAGTCGAAGAGCAGAAGCAGTCTTCATGAAAAAAATGTCACTTACTTTGTTCATGAAGGATAAAATACCCCTACATTTGTCATTTTGATGAGGGTTCACTCAATTTCACTATTTAGTCAATCCAACCTAGACAGTGTCAATTCTTAAAAAATGTTTTGAACACTTTTACAGTGGTCTGGAAACAATGCTGAACAAAAGCAACAAATATATTCCCCCTTCACACACACAATGATTTAAGCATATTGCAAAAGGATGGTGAAATTTCATTATGTCTGCCGAACCTAAAAACATTTCAGAATCAAGCCGTTCTGTTGAGCTAATTAAATAATTAATTCATTCTGGAAACTAATTAAACTTGCTTTCCAAAGAGCTTCTTTCTGGTGGCTGGTTGGTTTTGTAGCAGAGTTGCCCTGTGGCTCTGTGGAAGCTATTCCCTGCTTAGACATCAGACCAAGCTGGTGGGAGCTGCTGTGAATGTCCCAGCCTCGGGAAATGTTTTGATTGTAATTAGTGTCTTATTGGACACCAGAGAATCCACATCATATCAGTTTCAGTTTCTTCTGGAACAGGGTGCTGTGGTAGAGCATAGATTCCAGCTGCTCTGGGTGTGTTGTCTCTTGTGTAAACTTTCAGATGCCTATCAATGATATTAACCAAAAGACAGAAAAATTGGGTATGTGGCAATAGTGATCGCAGGCACTTGCACGTGTGCATTTTGTACGATTGCAGATGCCGTGTTTTCTAGGCTAGAATGTTGCAGATGATTATGATCGTTTAAATTATAAATGTGCATTTTAAATAATGTACACGTAGAAACACGTGTGCCACCATCTCCTTGGTGTATACTATTTTTTCATTGCTGTGCTTTGCTCCTCTCCAGCTGCTTACCCTCGCAGCATTTGAATAATCTCATCGGATTAACTGTTCTCATGTTGAAAACAAAACACACACATAAATGTTTTAGCTATTTTGCAGTCTTTTTCTTACATTCAAGTAATAACTTTTTGTACACTTTTTTTTTTTTCTCCTGGATACATTGGCAGGAGCCCCGCAGCGCAATGGACAAAGTTCACCTTAGGCTGTCTCCTGCTGGCAGAGATCTTTTATTCAAAACCAGTGATTATTTTACAGGTAACCTGGTTGATATTGTTAATGTCTGTGTATTGTCCATAGTAGGAATGCACAGGTGCAGTAGCTCTGATACTAAGAAGATAAACCAGCCATATTAGGTCAAAATGGAGATTTCCCCTGCTTCTCAGTATCCTGCCTCGGCTCTGATGCGGAGTATCAGTATGGAAAGAATCCAAGTTGGGACCATGTAGAGTGTTCTTTCCTAAACTCAGCTGGCTCCTGGCAACCAATGTCTTAGGGACTTTCTAAGCCTGAGGTTGTGTTCAGTCCATTATGTTTAGTAGCCATCAGTAGATCTACCTTCTATGAAATTATCTAATTTAATTTTGAAGTGACTTATACTTTTGTCCTCCTTAGCATCCTGGGGCAGCGAGTTCCATAATTCAGTTAATATGTCAGATAAAAAGGTATTCCCTTTTGTGAATTTTAAACCTGCTATCTGAAAATATCTTTGGACATCTCGTAGTGCTTGCATTGTAAGAAATGGGAAATGGTTATTTTATATTTCCAAACTGCTTGTGGTTTTATGGGCATTTATCATATCTTCTCCCTTAATTCTTTGGTTTATAAACTGAAAGACCCTAACTGTTGAACCTCTCCTTATGTCTATGATCTGTCTTGCTACATTTGCCTCAAGTTTTTACTTGTGCTACTATATACTTTTGGAGAGGATCTCTCAGCTGAATGTAGCAGCCCATCAAAATGCCACCTATTTGTCAATACATTTTGTTACCTTGTTATTTATCCCCCTTTTTCCAGTTCATTTGTCCATATATTGGACAGTTCAGGTCGCAATGTAGATCCCTAAAAAACCTGGAGTAACTTTTATTATCGTGAAAAGCATCAATTTGTTTCTGCCTTTTGATTCCTCTCTTACCCCTACTTGTGGATCCGTGGGAGGGATTTCCTTTTTTATTCCATGTCAGGTTTAGCTATGTCAGTCTCTCTGATTCTAATTCCCTTCAGAGACTTTGGTAAGAGCTTGTAGAAATCTCTTGGAAATCCGTGCATACCCCATCAGCTGGACAACGTATCAATACGATTGTCAGCTGTTTTGGACAGTTTAATACATGTACAACCATGACTGGTTGTACATATGGTTTCTTCCCTAATAGGCCGCTTCACCTGTGTTACTTTTTATCCTGCTAAATATTACAATTCCCACCAATTTTTGTGGCAGTTCATTTGTCCATATATTGGACAGTTCAGCTCACTATGTAGATCCCTAAAGAACCTGGAGTAACTTTTATCATTGTGAAAACAACTCAGCTGGCTCCTGGCAACCAATGTCTTAGGGACTTTCTAAGCCTGAGGTTGTGTTCAGTCCATTATGTTTAGTAGCCATCAGTAGATCTACCTTCTATGAAATTATCTAATTTAATTTTGAAGTGACTTATACTTTTGTCCTCCTTAGCATCCTGGGGCAGCGAGTTCCATAATTCAGTTAATATGTCAGATAAAAAGGTATTCCCTTTTGTGAATTTTAAACCTGCTATCTGAAAATATCTTTGGACATCTCGTAGTGCTTGCATTGTAAGAAATGGGAAATGGTTATTTTATATTTCCAAACTGCTTGTGGTTTTATGGGCATTTATCATATCTTCTCCCTTAATTCTTTGGTTTATAAACTGAAAGACCCTAACTGTTGAACCTCTCCTTATGTCTATGATCTGTCTTGCTACATTTGCCTCAAGTTTTTACTTGTGCTACTATATACTTTTGGAGAGGATCTCTCAGCTGAATGTAGCAGCCCATCTAAATGACACATATTTGTCAATAAATTTTGTTACCTTGTTATTTATCCCCTTTTTTCCAGTTCATTTGTCCATATATTGGACAGTTCAGCTCACTATGTAGATCCCTAAAGAACCTGGAGTAACTTTTATCATTGTGAAAACCATCAATTTGTTTCTGCCTTTTGATTCCTCTCTTACCCCTACTTGTGGACCCGTGGGAGGGATTTCCTTTTTATTCCATGTCAGGCTTAGCTAAGTCAGCCTCTCTATTCCTAGTTCCCTTCAGAGACTTTGGCGAGAGCCTGTAGAAATCTCTTGGAAATCCGTGCATACCCCATCAGCTGGACAATGTATCAATATGATTGTCAGCTCTTTTGGACAATTTAATACATGTACAACCATGACTGGTTGCTAGAAAGCATATGGTTTCTTCCCTGGTAGGTTGTTTCACCTGTGTTACTTTTTATCCTTTTTATCCTACCAATTTTTGTGGTATGCAATGTCAGGCACAAAATGTTGTCAGGATGTTGCCTATGTGAGGAGACTTATTATTCTTTGTTTTACCCATTCAGTGAGCTTTGCTGCCGTTTGCCGGTGTGTGTTGACCTTATGTATATGTACAGCTGACTTCACTTATAGGAGATTTGACCAGACGTAACGATCTGCCTGGACTGATCGCAACACATTCTTTCCCCCTTTTCCCATATTCTTGAAGCAGCAGTAAGAAAATAAATCAGACTGTAAGCTCAACACCAGCTTCAGACCTGGACTCTGCAGTGGACCAAGCAGGTAGAAAACAGGCTACGGTATGAAACTGAAACTCAAAATAGAAGGTTGTAGATGTTGGCTTTTATTTGTGTAGAAAGCATTCAGATTAAACTTTTTTCTGTTAAGCATTTCATTCAACCTTAAGCACTGCAAGAACATCCTGTCCTCAACTGTGGTACACAAACCCTGAAGGCATTCCTGGAGATTACAGGTGCCTGGAGTATACCATCTTGTTTGGGATCCATATTTGAAGACTAGGAAGGAGGAATCCCAAGTGTCAGCAATACTTCATCAGAGATTCAGAAAATCAGGTTGTTGAGGAGAAAATTGGCTTCACTTTCTCACTGTTTTTCCTCCATAGAATAAACAAAACTATCTGCCAGTGTATTAAAGCTTTCTGTGAAGAGGAGGGTAATGACATTTTTCTTCATGTCATACCTACAATGGACAAAACAAAATATGCAGCAAGAAGATTTTCATTAGATCTGAAAAACTTATAAAGATAATGAAGCACAAGAATTTGATCTCAGAAAGGATTTTAGAACCACTGTCACTGACCAAGACAAAACCGTGAGGATGAGCAACTAATTTAGTGTTGCAGTTAGGGTACTGGTCACATCATGATAGTGAGTAATGTTCTGTCCTCTTAGCTGACACCCAGGAGTGCTGTATCTTTTGTTGTTCTAGGTACCAAAGAACTGATCCTTAAAGCCCTTCAGACCCCCCAGCCCCAGAGACAGACCTTTTAATCTGGCTAAAGCAGTCACCCAGGGGGTAGGATAGTCTTCCAAAGGGATTTCAAGCCATATATGAAATTTTTTAATTCTATTTTGACACCAAATGCTGTCTAAAGACATTACATGTCTGCCTCAGGTTCTGGATTCTCCTGTAGTCACATGAAGGTCAGAGAGTGTCTGTCTCTAGTGCTAAATGTCAATCTTCTGTAGCTTATATTGGTTTATCATTCTTATTGCTTTTAAATAAAGTAAGGTATACGTTATAATTAGATTGAATTGACAGTTACTGCAGTAAGTGCTGTAAGAGTTTATTAATCAGCTGTATAGATTGCTGAGGTGAATTTTTCAGGAATTCAATGAAAAAAAATCGTGGGTGTCTTATGAGATTCATTAAAATAGAACTCTATCATACCCACTTAAAATGTAGTTCTGTTTTAAAGACATATTACAAACACATAATTTGTAACTCTTGTGCTTTTAATCTAATTCCTAAAGGCATTTCTGGGCCACACTGTCACCTTTAAATACAGTGAGCATTACTTATCCACTGACTAGGTTAACAGCTAGATAACAGACTAAGTACCTCTCGTTTTTCAGTTCTGATGTTGATAAGAAACATCAGCACTTAGCTTAGTTTCTGCATGAAAATGTATTTTTTTTCCACTGTCAGTCTTGAAAGTTCTCATGGAAATCTGCATATGAAATTACTTTTTTGTTGCTATAACTGTCCCTAATGAATGTATGTCAATTATAATTACGATCAATGTCTAGCTACGTATCTTACAGACAAACACACCTTATGGTAAAAAAATACGTGTTTGGAATTTATTGCAAAATATGGACAGTTGGACTCAAAAAATAATCTTTTATATTCTTCTGTAACTGCATTCATTCCATGGTTCTAAAAACAGTCAGAACATGGTGCCTTTGCATTTTTACTGACAAGATAAACAAATGTGATATAGAAGCTTACACCAGTCTGCAGGTCAGTATTGTGTGATATGAAGGTGTCATTCCCACACATCCACTTTTCTGGCCATAACCACGCTTTTTCTCAGTTCCCCACTTGCTGGAAGTGCTGTGCTAATGTGCTTTCATCAAGGGGCTTTGAGTTAGACAGCACATTACTACAATTTCCTTGGTCAAAATTAACTCTCAGGCGAGATTCTTGCTGCTGTTACCAGAAGTGGTGAATTGTTAAGTCATTATAGGAAGCCTTTTGGTTATTTTCTCAGCTGCCTGTTTTGTGGAGAAGGAATTCCCCCCACGCTGCTTTCTGGGCCTGACTCTGTGGGGAAGGGATGTGCTCAATATTTTTCAATTCTCATTAATTTCTTAATTTTGCACAGAAGGATGTAAATGAGGTTTAAAAATCCAACCCATTGTATGCATACTTGAAAAAAAAAATGTTTACTGCAGTATATAGACAGTGACTGAGTCATGCCTGTACTAAGGGATAGCAAAAAGATGCTATAACATTTATGTGGTAGGATAATGGCCAATAATGACCAAGTTTGCACTTGGGATATCTAAGATGTGGGTGGTCCATAAAACCTAGGACAACAGCGGTTATATGTGAGATAAAGTGGTTCTTTTTGAAACTTGGTAGCAGTATTTAAACACAGTGATAATTTTCAAAACTGAAATTTTTACTATATGCCTTCTAAAACAAAACATTTACTTCTTTTCATGTCCAGATTTCTCTTTCTAGCTTGGATTAAGTAGTGTAATACAGCTGTAACTACTTCAGTTACTTTTTGCCCAGTTGCTAAGTAATCTGTTTTTTTGTTTTTTTTTTTTTAAGATTATCTTTTTGAGAAAAAATGACAGGTAGCTTGAAATTTCTGGATATTTGGCTGCAGAGCCAGAAATAGCAAGGTTCAAGCTCTCTTTCTTTTCTTTCTTTGAAACCTGAAGAGGAGGGTAATGACATTTTTCTTCATGTCATACCTACAATGGACAAAACAAAATATGCAGCAAGAAGATTTTCATTAGATCTGAAAAACTTATAAAGATAATGAAGCACAAGAATTTGATCTCAGAAAGGATTTTAGAACCACTGTCACTGACCAAGACAAAACCGTGAGGATGAGCAACTAATTTAGTGTTGCAGTTAGGGTACTGGTCACATCATGATAGTGAGTAATGTTCTGTCCTCTTAGCTGACACCCAGGAGTGCTGTATCTTTTGTTGTTCTAGGTACCAAAGAACTGATCCTTAAAGCCCTTCAGACCCCCCAGCCCCAGAGACAGACCTTTTAATCTGGCTAAAGCAGTCACCCAGGGGGTAGGATAGTCTTCCAAAGGGATTTCAAGCCATATATGAAATTTTTTAATTCTATTTTGACACCAAATGCTGTCTAAAGACATTACATGTCTGCCTCAGGTTCTGGATTCTCCTGTAGTCACATGAAGGTCAGAGAGTGTCTGTCTCTAGTGCTAAATGTCAATCTTCTGTAGCTTATATTGGTTTATCATTCTTATTGCTTTTAAATAAAGTAAGGTATACGTTATAATTAGATTGAATTGACAGTTACTGCAGTAAGTGCTGTAAGAGTTTATTAATCAGCTGTATAGATTGCTGAGGTGAATTTTTCAGGAATTCAATGAAAAAAAATCGTGGGTGTCTTATGAGATTCATTAAAATAGAACTCTATCATACCCACTTAAAATGTAGTTCTGTTTTAAAGACATATTACAAACACATAATTTGTAACTCTTGTGCTTTTAATCTAATTCCTAAAGGCATTTCTGGGCCACACTGTCACCTTTAAATACAGTGAGCATTACTTATCCACTGACTAGGTTAACAGCTAGATAACAGACTAAGTACCTCTCGTTTTTCAGTTCTGATGTTGATAAGAAACATCAGCACTTAGCTTAGTTTCTGCATGAAAATGTATTTTTTTTCCACTGTCAGTCTTGAAAGTTCTCATGGAAATCTGCATATGAAATTACTTTTTTGTTGCTATAACTGTCCCTAATGAATGTATGTCAATTATAATTATGATCAATGTCTAGCTATGTATCTTACAGACAAACACACCTTATGGTAAAAAATACATGTTTGAAATTCATTGCAAAATATGAACAGGTGGACTCAAAAAATAATCTTTTGTATTCTTCTGTAACTGCATTGATTCCACGGTTCTAAAAACAGTCAGATCATGGTGCCTTTGCATTTTTACTGACAAGATAAACAAATGTGATATAGAAGCTTACACCAGTCTGCAGGTCAGTATTGTGTGATATGAAGGTGTCATTCCCACACATCCACTTTTCTGGCCATAACCACGCTTTTTCTCAGTTCCCCACTTGCTGGAAGTGCTGTGCTAATGTGCTTTCATCAAGGGGCTTTGAGTTAGACAGCACATTACTACAATTTCCTTGGTCAAAATTAACTCTCAGGCGAGATTCTTGCTGCTGTTACCAGAAGTGGTGAATTGTTAAGTCATTATAGGAAGCCTTTTGGTTATTTTCTCAGCTGCCTGTTTTGTGGAGAAGGAATTCCCCCCACGCTGCTTTCTGGGCCTGACTCTGTGGGGAAGGGATGTGCTCAATATTTTTCAATTCTCATTAATTTCTTAATTTTGCACAGAAGGATGTAAATGAGGTTTAAAAATCCAACCCATTGTATGCATACTTGAAAAAAAAAATGTTTACTGCAGTATATAGACAGTGACTGAGTCATGCCTGTACTAAGGGATAGCAAAAAGATGCTATAACATTTATGTGGTAGGATAATGGCCAATAATGACCAAGTTTGCACTTGGGATATCTAAGATGTGGGTGGTCCATAAAACCTAGGACAACAGCGGTTATATGTGAGATAAAGTGGTTCTTTTTGAAACTTGGTAGCAGTATTTAAACACAGTGATAATTTTCAAAACTGAAATTTTTACTATATGCCTTCTAAA
Organism: Calidris pugnax; assembly: GCF_001431845.1. Classification (NCBI taxonomy): domain Eukaryota; kingdom Metazoa; phylum Chordata; class Aves; order Charadriiformes; family Scolopacidae; genus Calidris; species Calidris pugnax. The sequence goes on along the minus strand of NW_015090868.1, from coordinate 1,890,491 downwards.
ACAAAACATTTACTTCTTTTCATGTCCAGATTTCTCTTTCTAGCTTGGATTAAGTAGTGTAATACAGCTGTAACTACTTCAGTTACTTTTTGCCCAGTTGCTAAGTAATCTGTTTTTTTGTTTTTTTTTTTTTAAGATTATCTTTTTGAGAAAAAATGACAGGTAGCTTGAAATTTCTGGATATTTGGCTGCAGAGCCAGAAATAGCAAGGTTCAAGCTCTCTTTCTTTTCTTTCTTTGAAACCTCTGGCTCTTCTTCCATCTGCAAAATGCTACTGACTCCTCTTCCTCTGGAAAGTAAAGTTCAAGTGCATAAGGACATGGAGAATTATTCATCTGGCTCTTCTTCCATCTGCAAAATGCTACTGACTCCTCTTGCTCTGGAAAGAAAAGTTCAAGTGCAGAAGGACATTGAGAATTATTCTTCATAATCTGTTAATCTTCTATTTATAAACTATAGCCAGACCTTAGCTGGGAGGAAAAAACCACCAAAAATTAACTATCAATGTGGAATCTTGAAATAAATCTTGACATTTTCTTGAATAAGAAAAGAAAGTGAAGCAAAGCAGGATATGAATGCAATCTAGAAACTTAAACCCCAAAATCACAGGACTGAACGAGCTTTGCCTCTGCCCCAAACCTCCATAGAGTTGTTTCCATTTGTTACTGCTGTTGATTTGATGTGGAAGACACTTGAGTGCTACCTTGTCTGGCCAAAAGGTACATTGTGGAGCTGTGTCTACCTGCTTTACCTTGGCAAGGTTTGGAGACACAAAAGGGCGATCTCTTCTGTAGTTCTCAGGATGTTTTCACTTAATTTTGCTCAGCCCAGAAGTCAATTTAGCAAATGGCATATCTAGTTCAAAATACCTAAATTTAAGATTATAATATTTGCTGTGAAACCTAACATTTTCTAATCAGTTTGAAAAGAAGATGCCAGAGAGCAATTTCTCCCTTACAAAGTAGGAACCTTCAATAATACATTTTTAAGAGAGTAATTTGTTTAATCCTGGGAGACAGCTACAATAATCTAAGGTCATTTAAGTGAAAAGCAGCTGCAGAGAAAGTCAGAGCAGCGCCACCTGGGTCAGAACAGACATTTAAAGAAGTAGCGTGTTAATACTTAAAGAATTTATTCATGCATTTTTTATAACTTCTAGCTCTTGTAGTTGAATGTAATGAATGGATCTCCAAGAGGTTGAGTCATCATGCCCGTAGCTGATGCCAGTTTCCAGGCATTAACTTTAATTATTGATGCTTTCCCTAATAGACCTGATGGCACATTTTTAAAGTAAAGGTTCTGCCTTACTAAAGGCATGCCCTGCTGCCGGGCACACTGGCTGTCCCTGGCAGAGGTAAACCTGGAGCTTCCCCTTGCTTTTTAAATTACAGCTTTCTTTCTCAGTTTTTGTTCTTTAATTGCTCGGTGTGGTGCTTTCACCTCTAGGCGAGGCTGTCTTTGAAGAATGTCATAACTGGAGAAGCAAACCAAGTGTGAAGGCTTTGAGGGGTCTTTCAAAACCTGTGAAGTTGCTTCAGAAGGCGGCATGGTGCTGTGTTTGGGGTTTCATGAGGATATTGAGCAGCACATTCCAGACTGACGTATATACCCAAGAATTTTCAATGACAATGATTCATGCAGTGGCAATGTTTTACTGCATCTTCAGTATATGTTTCAGCATATTTTTTTAAACCGCATCTTTTTAGGCAGGTAGCTGGGTGTTCCTGTCATTAGATGGAAGAAAAAGGGCAGCAAAAGGTGCAAGGACTCAGAGATTAGATTTAGAGGTAAATTTTTGAATTAAAAAAACGGCACAAGTTGAAGCCAAAGTTATATCTTAATTTATAATTTTACTTAAATCAGTGCAAACTCATCTATAAATCCGCTGTTCTTCATCAGCAGAGGTGGGGAGGTGAGAAAGACACAAAGCAGCATTCTCTCTGGGTCTCAGTAAGAAATGCCTGACAACAAATGACTTAATAAAATAGCTCTTTAGTAAGTCATAATACAGAGGGGAATATAAATGATGAGTAAAACCCCTTCAGATGCTGGGCACACCGGATTCGTGCAGCATCAGAGAGACCCTGGATGGATTTTCCCACAGCATGCCTTGCAGATCCCCTCCATGGAGAGAGGATCCTTCTTTCTAGACATTTGAGCTATTAGATACTTTTCTTACAAAAAAACAACTCTATTCATAAGGAGTGTTCACGTGAGAACTTCTTCCTGCAATTTTAGGTAAAGGCAAGGCCACGCAGGCAGTGTAATCACCAGTGTGGAGTGGGAGCTGCCCCCAGGCTCCAGGGTTACAATGAACTGGCTGAAGTTGTCCCTGTGGCCAAGGGACACGTGCCCCCCAGCCCAGACTGAAAGTTCACCATCTAGTCAGATTTGCTGTCACATGGATCAATAACTCCTGAATGTCAAGTGGTCTCCTGGCCAGGGTGGATACACCCTCCTGTCTGGGATAGGTCCTCTTTCCATTAGAGAGTGAGGGACCACATGGAAGTTCTCATCAGCAAAGGTCAAGAGTCATGGGGTTTGATTGCTGTATCCTCGTGAACAAAGCCTCAAACTTGTGTATGAGCTGTCTCTCCCACTTTGGTTTTGGTATAAAAACACTTTGGTGTTTTTATAAAAGCTGTGATGGGAAATGGAGTTACATGTGTATTTTACTGCGTTAGATCACAGTGTAAGTTTTTGCTAAAGATAAAAGCAAATAGTGAACAGTGATCATTAATAAAATAAGGCAGAAAATCAGCAAAATAAACTGAAAAGGGACTGGGACACCCAGGAACTTCCAATTTTTTATCCTGGCGTTATACTGTCATCCTTAACAAGCCTTTTAATATTTGTTTCATCTTCTTAAAACGAAGTAATTATGGTTCTTCCTTCAGAAAATCATTCATTTCTTACAAACCTCTCCTGGGTACATCTAGTCTGTGGGTAGTGGCTACCCAGAGCTTGGTCTCCGTGATACCATATTGTCCAGAGCACGCATGACACACCGAAAGGAACTGCCACCGTGTCCCCACTGGTGTCCCCAGAAAAGCTTGAACAAAAGGGGCTCCATTTATGGCATGGACTGGTGCACAGCAGATTGTCCACCTTTCTCACCCTTCTTATTCCAATGGGGATATTGGCCTCGCACAATTTTAGTCGTTAAAAGATAGAAACTTAGTTTAAAGGAGGTACACTGTGAGTTCTCATGCTGTATTATTATTTGTATTTGTTACTTGTTAAGCACTGACTGTCGTGTAAGAGACAGATACTGACCTGGTGAGCCTACAGTCTAAATTAGCTCATAATACAAACTGAATAAGACATTACAGAAGTCAATATGTACATGCAGAATATGTAGAAATCATGAGAATGTCTGGGCTTTTTTTGAAGAAAGGATAAGAGGTAGATTCATGGGTAAATATGATATACTGGAGAAGAACCACCATGGCCTTTGTAAAGGTAAATGCTGCCCCACGGAAATTTTGGGGTTCCTTGGAGTGGTCAGTAGGCACATGGATAAATATGATCTAGCTGAGATAACCCTGGCTTTCCAAAGGCTTCTGATGCACAAACCGAGGAGTAAAGTTTGTGAAAGTCCATGGGGTTTTAATATGTATTTTGTAAATTCTGCTAAGTACCCGCTTACATCTTCAGGTCCCTAAATACTGTCAAAGAACTGCCTTTATTATTTTACAGTATCATCCTCTTTGAACAAACAACATTAAAAGTAATTAACACATCCCAGGAAGCTGACACCAACTTGTCTATCATCAGATTTAGTGGTATTTTGTTTCTTACTCTGCACTTTTCTCTAGAGCTATTGCTTTCATTTTTTTCTTGCAGGTTTTCAATCACTTCTTTGCAGATTCACTATATGAAAAGTACTGCAACAATATGCAAAATATGCAGGTAAAGTTTTCTTTAAATAGCTGACTTAAATCAGACAATCAGACCTGACTATAACGCTGCCAGGTATTATAGATGAGATGATCTATCTGTCTTTATTCACTTTCTTTGGATTTTATTTAGCTTCATTGACAATCAGGTCTAAACCCTACTGACATTAACTGGAGCCCTCCGGTTGACTTTTGGGTTTTGCATCAGGTCATAATGAACACACAACTGCAGAGCACTGCTAAATATTCTTATAGAGTGAGCAACATTCATCTCTAATTCAACTGTGTCCCTTCCATAGAGATACTGCAAATAAATTCACTTGTGGCTTTCATAAGAAATATGTTTGATTTGGAAAATGGAGATAAAAAGCAAGGTAGTGAAACATGCACCAATTAAATGATAAATATAATAACAGAAACATGAAAGAGAAGTATAAAAGGGAAAAGAATAGAGCTTTTAAAAAACATCATAATTTTATGTTATGCTTGTCTATTATACTTGTTTCTTATATCAATCACTTTTTCAAAAAATTTCTTAGAGCCAATATCATGGTCGTTACCTTTCAGATATAAATGAAAGCAAACAATAGGCATGCTCTGAGGCTTAATGCATGACACCCAGGGGCACATTCATTAGTAGTTTAAACTGCACTGCTGGCTGGTTGCAAATAAATTAAAATGGGTACACTAGGTCCAATTTACAAACATCAGTCACATCTAACAGAATTAAAATTTTATTTAATTGCAGTTTGATTAAACTGGTACAAACAATTGGAAGAGAAACTTTTATTCATTCTTATGCCTCTAAAGTTACAAAAAGAAAAGCCAGTTTTGAACTGAATGAAGGTTGTCAAGACAACACTTTTCATATTTTTATCAGATAAAAATCCCAATTCTAGTTTCCCGTAGAGCACAAAGTGTATGTAAAAAAGCAATCAGTTCTGCACTGACCTACATTCAGAAGACTTAAAATCTGGCTGTATTAATATTAAGCCTGTCGGTTCTTGTTTTCCAACTTATGCCACCACTTTAGTCTCTACTTTCTTCTGCTGGTTGTTTGAGGGAATCTCAATTAGTAGCAGCATTTCTTATTTTTATAATAATTTTATGGTAAGACAATTTTTTTTCCTGTTACCTCAATACAGTCACCACATGTCCCCAAATTTTATGGTAAGACAATTTTTTTTCCTGTCACCACATGTCCCCTGTTCCTCTACCTGGGTCTGTGTGCTTTTTTTTATGGTAAACATCTCAACCACATCATAACATTGTAAGTGGAGCAGTACGTAAGATTTCCCAGTCTTCATGTCCCTGGGTGCATCCCAAACAATGGTGCCATTGACCAGAGATGCCCACAGAAGCGTGGTACCAAGGAGCATGTGTTTTAACACACAAGAAGTACATGGACTCCAATTCTATATAAAAAAAAGCAATGCATCTCAAAAAAGTACATGGCTAATCTAGAGTAAGCAATTATTCTATCTACTTGCTAGTAGGGGTCAGGCTCTTTACAGTGTCTAAACGTGTGTGGGGTTCCCAGCAGTTGACTGGTTTCTTTCCACAAACTTGCAGTTGTTAATTAGGCAGTTGGTGACATCTGGTGCTGAGATAAAAGAAAGGATTTCCCATGGTAAATGAAACATGGTGTCTGTTTCTTAATGAGTAGATGCTGGAAAGAGGCTAATAATTGGGATAATCCTTCCATGTTACAAAATGTACTCATGCCCTTCTGGGAAGTCCCCTGCTATTTTTTTTATTTATCTTATATATGTAGTTAAGTTTGTAAATATTACCTTATATATGTAGCAATATCTTGTAAACTGTAAAAGGAAATATTCCTTTTCCCTCCCTCTCTGCAATAGTCATAAATATTTAATTATCACTCTGCTTGTACCTCTTTGTAGAAAACAGGGAAAATCCCATTATTTTAAGTCAACTTAATTGTTTTGGAATAATGCTGTGAAACTGAACAAAAATTAGCTTTTACTTTCATGAATCTTAAACATTTAAATTGAGGGAAAAATGTTGAGCAACTACTCAAGAGACACATTGGGAACCAGCATTGGTGCAGATTAAAGCCCATGAGAACCCTTGCTCTCCCACAGACTTCAGCAAATTTTTGTCTGCCTTCACCTGGCAGGCAAATTATTTCAGAAAAAAACCCAAACCCGTGACCAAAAAGGCAATGAGGGAGCAGAGGTAGGAAAATGTCCAGCAGATGGTGCTCCACGATAGCACTAGTGATAACTGGTGGACCCAGGCTCAGCCAGGGAAGGAAAATAAAAACACTGATTTTGTGACATCCTCTTAAAACAGATTACCCATAAAATTATCGTGTAATTTGAGCAGGAATCGAAATATTTGCTGAAATGGAAATTTTTTTCTTAAAATTGGTATGGTATTTTATAAGTAAATAATTCCATCTTCCGTGTTTTTTCCCTGTTGTCACAATTCTACTGAAAGCAGGTGTAAAAAAAAAACAACTCTGTTAAATAATATTTTAAAAATATATTTACACATCATATAAGCACAAAATAATCTATGTTCATGATTACATCTCACCTCTAACAACTGCAGTTTCGTACTCATACTTCAGTAGGAGACAGTTTCCAAAAAATGTGGCTCATACATCTTTGTACAAATTTCTTACATGATTTAAGCATTAGTCATTTCAGTATGATAACTTGGACTTGTTAAATCCTAATGACTTTGTAATTTCATACAGATATTTATGTTGACAGCAGAAACCACTGTTGTTGCTGAAAGAAATCTGGTGTAATATCTGATCTCAGCCCAAGCCTTTTAGTGTTGCATTTTGAAGGTGCCTCGACTTGTGATAGATGAATGATGCTGACTCATGTGGTAGGTGCTACAGTAACCTCACAAGGACGTGAATCAAAAATGAAAGGTTTGTGGCTTCATAGCCTGGTGAAAATGAAAAGATGCTCTCCAGATTCTGCTGGGGAAATAACCATTCAATGATAGCTCAACAGCTGTAAATACAACCTGCCTCCAGAGTTTTAAGTGGAGATAACCTCAAACACCCATTAAGACACATGTCTTATCTCATCTTCTGCTTGTACTTCTTAGCTCCTCAACCTTCCTTATGTTGGACAGATTTCACCGTGGATTTTAAGAGACTCTTACCAACCTGTGTGAGACCAAGACCTCTTCTGATTCATCCAGTGCCGTGTTACCTGCCCAAGAGCTGAGCACCCTTTGGAGGGCAGCTGCCAGTCGAGCTTTGTCCATGGCAATGCTAGTGGGGACAGGAAGCCCTTTCCTGGGGTGAACTGTCTCTAGAAAACCTCGTTTAATATTTTATAAAGAACTTTGGACAGCCTCTGGTTAGAAATGGAAGTCATTTTTTTTCTGAAGGAAGTGAGAAGAAGGTTGTCAAAGGGGTTTTTTTATACATTTGTCCCTTTCGGATTTCCACTCACACTTATCCATGTCCTGGTGCTTCAAATAGACAGTGATTTAATGATTTTGCAAAGCTTCAGTTTGAAAAACCAGGTTTAGGTAACCTTATACATCACACTAAAAGCCAGGTTTTTCAATTTTCCCCCATTTTGTTCTTTGTACTTAAAGGTCTCACGAAGAAATAGTAAGAAAGTAAAAGTCTTTGTCCTGATTAATTCACCAGTTACCTCTTTCCTACCCTACCAAACAAAAAGGCTGCAAAGTTTATCTTTCATCTTGTATATCTGTATTTGAGTGCTGTTGCTTCCCAAGGCTTAATTTTCTGTTGTCCAAAATGTGACTTTCACTTAATAACAAATGTGAGAAAAGCCTGTCATAAATTAAACATTTGTTTCATGTATATCCCAAGACATAACACTGTATCTGTCCAAATCAACTCTGAATTTTTGGGAGGCAGTTCATTTTTTCAACACTGTAAAATAATTAAGGAGAAAATCACAAAAAGCTGAATTTATCTTTGAAGTAAATCTGTTGGCTTTAAATCAGTTGAAATCAAAGATTCAGGGTAGTTTAAGTTTGTTTCTCTGAAATGTTGTCCTACCTGACCAGTCACCATGGAACATAATTATTCACAGTTATTCACAATTAGCTGTAGCTTTCTGCTTTTAGTCCTCTTACATTCCCTCTACTTTCTTACTTACAATGCATCTTTAGCCGCTGCTTCATCATCCTGTGACTATTTCGTTCTCTACCACTAGGTATCAGCATTGTTCATGCTATTTTAAGTTTAAAACCTGGAAGGTTTTTAGTTTCCAAACCTGGAAAAATCAGAAGGAGTTGCAGTTATCTGAATTGTCTCACAACGGTACTGGACCACTTTAGGTGTACCTGGTTGAATATTTAGATTTAATCTGGAAAAGATGGAATTGCTCATTACTTATTTCTGGGGAAGTGCAGATCGTAACTTCTGTGATGATGCAGAAATATTTTTCATTCATGAGTAATTAGGAGGACTTTTAAAAAGAATGTAGCCTTACACCATTGCTTTAGAGGTCTTTGGACAACTGGGATTGACTGAGCAAACGCTAAGGGCACAACCAAGACAAAAGATGTTGGGAGAAAGCTGAGAAACTGAATTACTTGGTGATTTGGATACAATTTTTTTGTATTTTTGTTATAGTACACAGGCAGACGTGGAGAGCAGGCAGGGAATTTTCAGAGGTTGTTGCATAGTGTCCCAGGAGGCAGCAAAACTGGAAATGCTGCAGCTTTACAATGGACAGTCAACTGACCATCAAATCCTAGTGCAACCTGCTGGGCAAGCAGCCACAGGAGCTAATATTAATCTATGGAGGTATAAAAAAGAGGAATATCAAGTAAGACCTGAGTCAAAGAATAACATTGAAAATTTGGGAAGATTGAAAGAGTTGCAGAAAAGGTTAAAGAATAGCAAAACCTACTCTGCATGCTGTTGTCTGAAATAACGGGAGGGTAGGATTCCCCAGGGATGTGGAGAAATGAGATGAACCCTCAAAGCCATGATCTGAGGCAGTGATCTGGCTCAGGCTGGCTTCCTGCAGAGCCAGGTTTGGTCCTTCTGCCTCCACGGTGCAGTTAATCTCCACCTGGGCAAACCGGGGTCAGGCAGGTGTGAGCTGCCCTCGTGAGACATCCCAATGACCAGAGACTGAAACTGCACAAATTCAAGTGAAAACACGATGTGTTTCTAAAAATGGTGGGCAACTAGCCATTGAAACCACCTCTTTGAGCTTGCTTCTCTGCTAATGGAAACACTTATGGCAGAGGTAGACTTTTTATTTTTCATCTTAAAGATAAGTGTTAATTGAGGCAGGAATTAATTTCTCCTCGTTTCTCTGTGTGGGTGCTTTTCTATTGCAGCTTTTGTTCATTATGAAAAAAAAAACCAGTAAAAGCACTTCAGATAATTATTTGAAAATTTAAAATATTTTCTCAGTAATTCGTTTCTTAATGAAAAAGGCTTTGCTTTCAGGAAATTAGTATGATTATTGTTTTACTAGCTATAGACATTGAGTACAAAAAGTAGACAGTTATAGTCTCAACACAATATCTGTTTAGCATTAAATTTATTCTACTGTGTAGAAGATTTTTATATTCACTCCACTGCTTCATTTATGTGTATTAAAGTGTAAGGCTTCCTGCAATAGGAACTTTAACAACTTTAAGAAATATTTTATTAAGAAACCAATATCTCGTATGATTATGTTATCATGTCCATTTATTTTTAGTAATTTGGACAAGATGATTTATCATCTGAAAAGATGGGATAAGGTTAAGTGTAGAAAACCTTGACTGTATGCACAGGCAGAAATCCACCAGCCAAGCATCATTCCCTGGTAAATACACAGCCATCGACTACATTTTGTCTGGAAAGAACCTCAGTGCTTGATTTCACTGTGGATCACTTCGAAGTGTTCATGATAACCATATTTATGAAAATGTTATGACGTCTGGGACATTTAGCCTTAGTGACTAATGAGCCTGTCGGGAGGCACCGACGTAGGAACTCGTACTTCCAACCCAACACACCCTCCGTGTTGCTCTAACATGTTCTTGCTCTGAGGGATGGTGGCTGCCCGTGACAGCACTTCCCTGGGCTTGAGTTCATCTCTCCCTTGCAGACACCGTCGGCGCTAATGTGGTTACGTGGCTTCTGGACCGCAGCTTGCAGGCAGCTGGCTTGAAGCGTGGGCAGAGCAAACACACAGTTGCATCCATCTGGATAGATTTGCCCCTGTGGTACCAAGAGGGGAGGCACCAGAACAGCCTTCCAGCAGCAGCAAGCGTGCCCAAGTCCCCCCCTCCAGACATCTGACTTTGCTCTGATTCATACGAAACCTGTTGAGCTGGTGACTGGAATTATACCACATCACTTCCTGATCTTGACGATGGAAGATGTCCCCTGTCTTTTCTCCTACAGAATTTTTTTTCCTATGACGTAGCCAAAGTCACCAGACTCACATACAGCGAGAAGAAAGCCTTGACATTTTGAATGTCACCAATGTATGTCACTGACTCCCTGCTGCATGATCAAATGCAGGCTTTGAGCATCCTGATGCCTTGCTGGAAGTTAGGAAGCTCTTTCAGGCTTATCAAGGATGTGCAAAGTTCCAAATAGATGCACTTATGCAACTAATCAAATAAAACAGCTGCTATTTCATTTCTGTATTACAGAAAAAACTGGGGGTAACCACGTGTGTTCGTATGTGTAAGAGAAAGAACATGAATTTTGCAGCAAAGCTGTGCCTCAAGCTATTCTTTCACAGCAGGCACTTTCAATTCCCCTGGACCACTTACTACTAAACTGGCCATGAAAGTCAAAACACAAGATTACTTCAGAAGTCTGGCAGACATAACGGTCTCCTCTAGGGCTGGCTCTGCATCCCGTTTCCACGGCCTGTGAAGGGTCACCCTTTCTCTGCACGTCATTTGGAAAGCCTTCTCCATGCTTTATGCCAAAGCAAGAAGCTTCCCTGTCGTCCTTCCCCACTCTCCCTGGTATTTTAATCTCACTGTTGGGAGAGAACAGAGTGACCAGAAGGGAGGGGAGCTTCTCTCACCCAGCATTTCTGAGTTTCTGATGGTGGCATCTTGGAAAACCTTACAGGTTCCCTCCTCTTCCTCTACTTGCCACTATCACCCCCAACGTTTCTCTTTTTACCTTACACGTGGGGAAGGGATTGCCATGGCATCAACCTTTGATGATTCCCTTTTGTTCTAAAGGCCCTTACATGCTGGCACGAAGACGAAGTTGTTTATGAGGAATGACACCAGGAAAATTGAGTTGTCATCGCTTTGCAATGCAATACAGTATTGTTTAGTTAATCAGCAGATGTATCATGAAATTAGACTCCATAAAGCATTTAGCAGGTCATTTCTAATGTTATTCCATATTTGTCTAATCTTTACAGGGAGATTTTCTTCCTTTCCCTGGGTCCAATTTAATTTAGAACAAAAATAGTCTGGATTTTGCAGGACAGAAGCCCTAAAAAATTAAATTTTTTATGGCTTCTGGATATTAAAAAAAATTGAATCAGGCACCTTATGAGTACATTGGTCCTTCCTCTGCAGATCTCCTTAATTTTGCCATATGACAGTATAATTTCCAGATACTGCTGCTTGCTCAGAAAAGAGTAGATCACATGGAAAACCAACATAGATATAATTATTAGCATCCAGTATTTTACTGTGACACCATTATATAACTTTAATTGTAATAAAATGGGTAGGTTTAGCAAATGCTGGCAGAGGAATGTATTATGTTACGCACACAAATTTTCTACTGTCATCTCTCCTTTCTCCGTCTCATCTTCCCACTGCCAACTGCATCCTGGGTTGCATCAAAAGCAGTGTGGTCAGCAGGTCCAGGGAGATGATTCTGTCCCTCTGCTCCGCTCTGGTGAGACCCCACCTGGAGCACTGCATCCAGCTCCGGAGTCCTCAGCACAGGAAGGACAGGGACCTGTTGGAGCAGGTCCTGAGGAGGCCATGAAGATGACCAGAGGGCTGGAGCACCTCTCCTATGAAGACAGGCTGAGAGAGTCAGAGATGTTCAGCCTGGAGAAAAGAAGGCTCTAGGGAGACCTTACAGTGACCTTCCAGTGCCTACAGGAAAAATTGGGGACAAATTTTTTAGCAGGGCCCATTGCAATAGGACAAAGGGTAATGGCTTTAAACTGAAAGAGGGGACATTTAGACTAGATTTAAGGAAGAAATTTTTTACAGTGAGGGTGGTGAATCACTGCCCCAGGTTGCCTAAAGAGATGGTAGATGCCCCATCCTTGGAAATGTTCAAGGTCAGGTTGGACGGGGCTCTGAGCAACCTGATCTAGTTGAAGATGTCCCTGTTCATTACAGGGGAGATTGGACTAGATGACCTTTAAAGGTCACTTCCAACACAAACTACTCTATGATTCTATTCTATGAGTCCAGTGTGGAGAGGAGTACATTGGTGGTGGTTTCTTCCTTCTCACTTTAGGGTCTGCTTGGCATCATTTCTGTACACTCTGTACACCTTGCTTTTTTTTCATTGGTTCACAAGGCTAATTTGCATCTGAATTAGCTATAGATGGTGTGGTTTATGAGTTGGGTGCTTGGTTTCCCTCCTCCAGGCTGCATTTTTTATCCTACAGTCACAGACAGTTGGGTCTGCACAGAATAACCCCGTGCTGTCACTACCTGGTAGTTACAGAAATACATAAATCTTGCACCACACACTCCTACAAAGTGAAGCAAAAGCCGAAAAAAAGTAGGTTATAGTCACCTGGTCATTAGATAACTGCAGCTACAGCTAGACAAGGTAAAACACAGCCCCAGGGGGGCCGAGATGAGTCCGGGCAAAGCTGGGAGGGTCTGGAGGTTGGTGCAAACCCCTCTCACGTCTCTGAGAGAAAGCAAACCCAAGGTGTGGTGAGAGGCACAGCCCAGCCTCTGCACTTCAAGTTTTCATTTTTTACTTGCTTTATGTATTATGGAAGGACCTGAAAATCCCAATTAAAAAGAGTAATTCCGTTCTATTTCAGTAAAACTCTAATTTCATCCAAAGGCTTCAGAGCCGAGTAGGAGGTTTATTAACAAGCATAAAACCCCGTTTCTTTTTCCAACAGGAGATTCACAGTGCCCCTTTCAGAAAAAAAGAGGCTTTCTCATTCACTGTTCCCTGTGGAGATATGACAGACCCTTGCTAGTAAAATGTAGCATAACCAAATATTAAAAAAAAATACTTTTTTCTTGAAACAGTACAGAGAATTTGTTAATAACTAGGTGCAAATGTAGCCAGTGCTATTAGCTCAGGAAATCATTGCTTTACAGCATTATTAGTGTATTTATCTGCCCTGATATGCCACCATTATATTGCTAGCACTTTCCTGGATTTATACTGCAGGTTCTAGCTTTCCAAAAGCTGCTCCTGATTTACATTGCTCCGAGTGACTGGAGAACAGGCTCTTAAAAACCCCACCTATAACTAGAACATGTAATACACAGCTTCTAGCAGTATCACACAAGTGAACAGTGGTGTGTATCATCTACTCATGAGGCTTCAAATTTCTCCACAAACTGGAAACTATGTTGAAAAGCAGAGTTTTCAAGACAGCTTTTTGCCATTTGCAAAGTGTAAATTCCCTCCACTTTGATGGCATGGCACCACCCTAAGACATTTCAGAGATTTGCTTGCAAGAATTTGTATTTTCTATTCTTTCTTTAGGACAGGGACAAGAGTCATCCCAGGATGGTTGCTGTAACATGAGTAAGTATATTAAACATACCTGCTTTCCAGGCTCTGAAGAGGGTCTGTGAGCTGGAGCTTTTCATGTTCTGAATACAAGGTGGGGGGATTTTCAGGACAACCATTTGTCTTGGTATCAAAATGGTCCCAAAAAGCACCCTTTTACTTAATGTTTGGGTGCCTTCTGCCAAGTGCAGCCCAAGGGTAGGGTCTCCACACAACCACTCCACAAAGTGTGAATTTAATACCCAAACGCAACTGGAGGGCTCTGGACTGGGAACAGGGCAGGAGGGAATGGGGAGAGGAGAAGTGTGGTGAGTTTCCTGATCACCTTTCAGTCCTGATAATGAATTACCCACTATTTTAAGGCACTAGAGACTCAGCAAAACCTATGCTCGTCTGTTCTGTTCCTGGGTGGACTTCTTAAGCAGTGGCTTTTGTTTTACAATAGACCTAAAGCTCCTGCAGGTATGAGGAATATTTATGGTCCACAGTGCGTGTATCCGTGGTGACTGGATATTCCCCATCCCTCTGTCTCTACTTTCTCCCCTGCACAATTAACTGTTGTATTGTCGTTATTGTGAGGAATATATAGATTATGGTCTGTATAATCTATGTGAGCCCTTCAGTCATACCTATTGAACTCTAATTTGGATGCTCTCCTGGACAGTAGGAGATACAGGTTTAAAGTTTCTTAGGCTGAAATGATCTCCCCCATTTCCACGTTGGTGCTTGCCCATTGAGCAGCCGCTGTGCAGCTCTGTGCAGTCAGGATGCAGCTTTTTGCTCATCCGTCCAAAAGCAAAACCACAGTCACTTAGGAGCAGTGTCAGCACGTGGCCACATCTTCCTACTTAGACCTGAAGCACTCGCTGAAAAGTGGAAGTAGATTTAAGGTCTCAGTAATCAATCATCAGAGGTTTGTTAACTATGAAGAGTCTTTCAAGGCTGGAAAGATGATTGATGTTACCTCAAGAGCTATCTGGGAAGCACTGTAGATTTCTAGAGCCAGGACTTATGGCTAAGATCTCATATTTTGATTAAAGGCTGATTAAAGAGCCCAGAGGATGTGAAAGGGAGAGCATCTTCCTCCAACATAAATGTTCTGGGTAGTCAGAGCAATTTCAGAATGTATTGCTGGTACTCGCATTCTAATGCCGTAACTAATACTGTACCTTTATTTTCTTCTTCATTTTATTTGTTGAAAAAAATAAAAATATTCCTTAAAGTAAAACTGTATGGACCCCTGCAGTCACCAGGTGAATTCCTACACCTCACAGAGCAGGCTCTCTCATGCAATTTTTTAGACAGGAAAATCAAATACAAATCAGAAAGTTTTGTGTTGTTAAAATTACTAGCAGAGTGTTAGCTTGACCTTCTTTCATGCTGCTGCATAAATACTGATAAAAGGCATAATTATAATAAATATGTTTTACTAAGCTCTAGTCTGTTACTAATGTGAGCGGTTTGACTGATTTGAGCAGGAAGCTGGCCCAGTCCAGTATTGCTAAAATAATAGCTCTTTATTATGATTTTTTTATTTGTTTCTTTAGTCATGTAGCACTGATGTTGTGCAGATAGTGAAAGTGCCTAAATGTGGAGAGTCACAGATAGTGCAAGTGCCTAAAAAATAATATTAATCAAGCAGTCCTGAAGTGTATTTTAGGTTGGTATGGAAGAATTGTAAGTATGCTAAAGTTGCTAATTAATCTTTAGCCAAAACTGAAAAAACAGAAATTTTTTGAAAAGAAAAACTTGACTACAGAAGTCACACAATTCTTTGGAATTAATCACACTGATTTTTTTGCTTGAATGTACTTATGCTACCCTGGTGTTCAAGCCGCAGCGTTACACCATGTGAAATAGAGACACCATGCCTAATTGAAAAACTCATGCAAGAATTTATTTTATTAGAAGGGAATTAAAAAATTCAGAGAAAATGAATCATTTCCTAAATTAATTAATATATCACTTACTAACTGTCATTAAAACCTTGTTAATTTGATCCAGTGGCAAAGCTAATTTAGAAGATATATGTGCTTCTAAAAACTAATGAATATTTCAAGCACTTTGTTCCTTTCACATCTTCCTCAATTGGTTTAGCTGAATGTGGCAGCCTCGTGTCATCCTCTGCTGGCCAGGGGAGCCTTCGGTGGCCCAGCCTGGCACAGTAATGAGGCATCACTGGCAGATCCAAGGGCAGACAGTCCTTCTGGGAAGGAACAGCTCTGTCAGGAAGCCAAAGGGTGAAGGCAGAACTTCTGAGGGAGGGCAGATCTTCCTCAGCAGCAGCACATGGCTGAAGGCAGAGACTCGTCATGAGTCTATTGACTTAAATGCAATTATGAAGCTAAGGAAACAGTAAAAGTCTCATCTCCCTACTTCCCTACGTAAAATGTTCTTCTTAGAGGACTTGCTGTGCTGCCAGCAACATTTTCAACTGCCCTGTTTTCATATGGGCCCTTTTCACCTCAATTTTCTTTTTGGAAGCCCTGGGTGGTGATTAGTTACATGGAGAATAGATGTTTTCTCTTTCAGTGAGTGAAAGGGTGATGACACCCTGGTGTGCCCTCCTGGGGAGTCATTTACTTGTAGATGTGCAGGACCGTGGAAACACACAAGGTGCCTGTGAATGCAGGTGATTCTGCAGATCACAGCCCCACTCCACCACGTACCGTGGGGAAGTTATGGATGGTTGATCTTCAAACATCAGAGCCTGCCTATTCGTGGAAACACACAAGGTGCCTGTGAATGCAGGTGATTCTGCAGATCACAGCCCCACTCCACCACGTACCGTGGGGAAGTTATGGATGGTTGATCTTCAAACATCAGAGCCTGCCTATTCAAGTCAGACCTAATAAATCTGAGCTTTACCCAGCATTTTTGCAGGATTTAATACTGAAATCCTACAGATGATTTTATAGGAACTTACATTCTTAATTTTGATTTTTTTTTCCCTAATATTTGTTATTGCTAAAATCAAAGTTGTTTCACCTTCTTCAAGCAATAGCAAAATGAAGATTGTATGATGCTCAGAAATACCTCTTGGGGGAATATTCCCAACTGCTCATGTATCTTGAAAAGTGATTTATCTGCTTTAGGCTTTTTCTATACATTTACTGACTGCTGATTAATACTTTTGTGAGTCTGATTCTTACCAACCACATAAATCACTGACATCAAACTTGCATTTGCTACATGTCTCAGTTCAATCTATCATTATGACAACTTGTGCTAAATTGCTGAACCCAAGTTTTGCAAACAATCCAAATGCTCTAATCTAACAAAAATATCATGCATTTTATTTTTGGTTCTAGCTAACAAATGTCACCAGTTTAAATTCCCGGAAAATAAAATAGTTGCAGTATTTTCAACATTCCCACATTCCCAACATTGTTCAAAACAGGGCAGGCAAATTAGCACAAGAGAAATTTAAAATACAACTTTAATAGAGGTTTAAATACAGGTTTTGTCTTGAGCTAGCTGTTAAATTAACAACAAATTATTCATGAAAATGTCATTATGAAATTATTGCTGCATTACTTCATGTTAATATTATAAAGGCTTTAGGGGCAGTAGAACGAAGGAGAAAGACGATTGACCGTAGATGTGCTTCTTACTGGTGACGGCTGGTATCTGTGCCTACATGTCAGAAGGCAAGAGCTGACCATCTCAGACGTGTATCAGATATTGTGTTTCTCTGAGCTGGCAGCATGGCAGGGCTTGAATAGCAGGTTTTTCCTTGAAAACTGACTTGAATTCTTTTTTTTCCCCGTTAAGAATGATTCCATTGACTTGTCTCATCCGGGGTGAAGGTGCTCCAGCTCACCTGTGGGTTCAAGCCCTGGTGTTCGTGCCCTCCGTGGCAGTTCTGAGATGTGATGCCTTATGCTGAGAGGTGCTGACATCCGCGTGGTTAGTACGTGGAACAGAAGTAATTAAGGTAGTGTCAGACACAGGCTGAACAGCAGAGGGCAAAGGGGTTAATTGCCTGGTGGCTCTCGTTCTCCCAGACACAGCGGGTCAGCCTGTGGTTCCTAGGGGATTCACAACTAGAACAATGTGAGAAGAAGCAGGAAGGTAATTTCTGAAATGGGCAATTCCTGGCACGATGTGACTATTTGAACCCTCCCACCTTTGCAGCTGGAAGAGGTTGCAGAGTGGACTAAGAGGCTGCCGCCTGGCTGGCAGGTTGCTCCCAGTCCGTAAGTCCAGGTGAGTCTGTAAGTCCAGGTGAGTCTGTCTGGAGGCTCACACAGCCCAGCAACCACAAACCAGCTGTGAATCGTGACTTGTGGATTCCTGTTGTACCGGTCTGCATATCTCCATGTACCTTGGAGGCACCTTTTTCCTCCTCTGCACTGTGGATAAATAACCGCTCAGCCAATTAATGTGGGAAGGGAAATTAGGAACCACCCTGCTTCAAAACAACACTTTCTTTGTTTCCACTCCCTCTAGCATTATCTTATCTTACCTCTGCAGGGAGCCCTGATGCCTCCCTAACCACAACGCTTACTTAAAGTACCTTGTGGTGCTGGTTTAACATCTCACATGTTCCACGTGCAGTTTGAATGCCGGGTACTGGATTTCTGAGTTATTTGCTACCTGGCAGGTAAAAATTATTTTGCAATTGTATCCTGTTTACTATTTTATATTGTCAGATGTAAAACATCATGTAAGTGTGTTGTAGCCTCTGTCTTCACTGACCTCGATCTGTATCCTTAGGTTCATATCTCTATATGTAATGACTTCAAAGCAGTGGAGGGAATATTCACTTGTCTGCTGTGTAAGCCAAGAACCAAAGAAAGGAAAGCCTGTGAACATCATGGTGATGGTGAGCCTTAGACCCACCATGGAGGAGGGCTGAATCCTTCACTGCAGATGTCCAAACCCTGCCCCAAGCCATGGTCAATAGAAATACTGATTTGCTGAGGAATTATATAGCAACCACAGCTCTCAAAATTGTATTTGTCTTCTAAAAGAGCCTTGGAAAACCTGTCTGTCTGTTTATTTTGCTGCAAAATATCTTTTGTCTCTCTCGGGACACAGTACTGCAGATCCAAAAAGTTAAGGTACTGGATAAATGAGATTGTTTGTCTTCATGTCCTGCCAGTCACAGTTTGAACTAAGTTTTGATTTTGGAGGAAATTTCTCTCCTTATTTATACCTTCATTTCTGCTAAAGCCAGAAGTGAAAGTTTTCAAATGCATTATATCTTGAAAGGATGTAATGAAACAGGTTAAATTTGCAGGAGGAGAAAAGAACAAAAGTCAAATACGTGCTCTAGTTGTAAATTGGAAGGACTTGATACAGCACTATTTAGTCTCAGGTATTTCCAGAATGATATTATTTTAATGATGTTTCAAACGACAATCAAATATTCTGTTTTTTTAGATTTAAAGGGCACATGGAAGGTGGAAACACAATGAATCAAATGTATCACCTTTTTGTCCAAAACAGGAAATCAGGACTCTGTATTAATATCCATTGTCATAGAAATGAAGTATACTAGAAATTTGTATTTACTCCCATTTTATCATCTATTTATGCTATTTTCATGGACTATATATGTTTGTGCGAGGAGTTTTGTTTGCTATCTTTTTTTCAGCAAACCATCTGCAACCAGCTCTTTCTATTATCAGCAGCTTGAAAAGAACTATAAAAATTCCCATACCTGGCAGTTGTATATAGATAGATATTCAATGCAAGATGTAGATAATGTTTATAGTAAGGTGAAAGCATATCCTCATAAATCATCAGCATAGAAGCTGTGTGGGACTCTTCTAATACGTTTTGCATAAACTGTTATTTTATAAAACTTGTATGTATGCTCTCTATACACTACCCAGATACAATATACATGCCTTTTTGAAAATAATCTCAGTTTTTCAGATCTAGTGAACTCCTGTGGCTGTATGGGTATGAAATAAAATTTATGCTAAGCCAAGATATAGTTAGTAGACCATCATATTTAACTTAAAGCATGGCATGCTTAAACCTGAATTGCCTCTTTTCGGAGCTAAAGGCAATAGGTTTTTTAGCTATTAATTTTAAACCAACACATGATTTGGAAGCATGTGTTGACATAATGTTTGCAGGTTGTCTGCAC
This sequence comes from Calidris pugnax, assembly GCF_001431845.1. Classification (NCBI taxonomy): domain Eukaryota; kingdom Metazoa; phylum Chordata; class Aves; order Charadriiformes; family Scolopacidae; genus Calidris; species Calidris pugnax. The sequence goes on along the minus strand of NW_015090868.1, from coordinate 1,870,795 downwards.
AATTACACCCTTTCTAGAATGCACTCTTAAAAAAACATGGCCTCAAGTGCTTTGGCTTGAGTCATGTATATAAAGATCCTTCCCAGTTTGGGAAGGTACACGCTACTTCCAGTTTTCCAATATCCTCAGAAAGAGCGAGACAAATCATTATCCTGGAAGTAGGAATCATGTGAAACAGAAGCTTTTTTTATGAGAGACAGGACTGACCCTGGAAGAGAAAAATTCAATTTTTTTTCACTGTGAATCAGTCTCTAAAGGCTATTACCCCTTGAGGAAGGTGAGTGAATCTCTTAACAATGTGTTGTCATTAACAGCTTCTTTACTGTCATCTCTTATGTCATGAAATGAGGATTACAGAGGCTGGAAATGCAGATTCCCTTCCCTTCATGATTTGCACCCAAAGAACACCGAGCTGCACTTGCAGGTTTTTTAGGCAAATCCACTGTCAGAGCCAGGGCAAGGGAAAAGTTACATTCAAGATCCATTAATGTGCCCCCAAAGATAACAGTACAACTGAAAAAGAGAGAACTAAATAAAGCCAAATAACTTTCTTCCGATGAGGCCTTTAATGAGGCACTTGAAGAAATAGACTTAAGGAGTCTAATTCTCTTACAATACGCCTCTAGAAGTAGAAGGTGCCTCTTGAGACTTGTATAATTTAAAAAATTATTCTTACCATTAAAATATCCCACAGAATCATGCCTGGAATAGCAATCAGCAGAGACTGATTGATTAGTGCCAGAGCTACTATACTTGCTATGTATGTGCAATGTCCAGAGGCATCTATAGGGAAGACAACCCTATAGAAAAACTGTATTAACACATCCAGCCTGATGGTTTTGTGGTGTATTTGTGCCTTGTGTGCATGGGTGCTTTGGGAAGACATGAGCTGTCTCTTTTGTTAAGTGTTGCTGTTGAAGTTGTTTCACTGCCCGCTTCTGTCACACTGCCTCCTCCTGTGGTCATCCTCCTCTTCAGCCACCCTGTGAACCAGTGGCTTGTCCTGTTTGGCTGGTGACTAGCACTGCTGTACTTAGGGAGATGTAACACCTGCAATCACGGTTGCTGCACCGTGGCATACAACAGGAGGAGAGCCCGTCTGGGTACCTGCCCACTCCTGCATCTCTCTGTCTTAGAATTATAGTCACAGAATCATTTAGGTTGGAAAAGACCCCTAAGAACCTTAAACCTAACGCTGCCAAGTCCACCACTGAACCATGTCCTTCAGCACCACATCTTCACGTATTTTATATACCTCCAGGGATTGTGACTCCACCACTTCCCTGGGCAGCCCGTCCCAATGCTTGATAACCCTTTCAGTGAATTTTTTTTTCCTAACTGCCATCCTAAACCTCCCCTGGTTCAACTTGAGGCCATTTCCTCTTGTCCTATTGCCTGTTACTTGGTAGAAGAGACTCAACACCCCCTCACTACACCCTCCTTTCAGGTAGTTGTAGAGAGTGAGAATGTCTCCCCTCAGCCTCCTTTTCTCCAGGCTGAACAGCCTGGGCAGGGAGACTGGAGCAGGCTCAGGGTCCCATAGCCAGGAGCAGAACTCCAGTGCTCAGGGGGATAAAGACAGCCTTCCACAATTCATATGTCCCCAGATCTCCCTGGGGAAATTCTCCCAACAGCTAGCTGCACCCTTTTACGCAGCCAATGCTAATAAGACCTTCGGGATTTGACCTTAGGATAGTGATTACATAGTAGTTAATTTTTAAAGAGTACTAAAAAGCCCTGCTGAAGTAAAGCTAACAGCTCCATGGCCGTGCTTGAGTGTTTTCATGAGGTCCTCATGTGAAGACTTCGTGTGTCTGGTCCTGCTTCTGGGCTCTGGGGATTGCTCTTCTGCCATCCCACAGGGGTGCTCCCAGCCCAAGAAATGCTCCCAGCACAGGTATAGCACACGGGAGAGGTAGGAGGCAGCTTTCCCAGGCAGGGAAAATGGAAATCCAGCAGTAAAACAGGTCTCTGGGACCTCTGAACAGCAGGCAGCAGGTTGGTATGGAAACACAGACATTGGGAGAAAGCTTTTTGAGCTTGAACACTTTGCAGCTGGTGTCAGGGGGTGTAGATCCTTCATGTTTTACTTCTTTACTAAAGGTAAGTTTATTAGAAGTGACATGGTGTGAACACGGGAATGCAACAACAGCAGCGAAGGAAAAGCTGTAAGGGCAAATAGTTCAAGACAACATTCACGCTCTGGTATGAACCAAACTCTGTTTTCTCCCTTGTAATCTTCTGATTTTTGTTAGTCAGCAGGCTGAGGGCCATGTTCTGCTCTTAGCTGTAGCAGGAAATGCAATAAATCTCTGAACCAAGCGAGGTCTGAACTGGAGACAGATGATTTGCTCTGGACCCTCCATGCTGCGGTTAGACCCATGGTTTGGGTGTAATTCAGCAGAAATTAGCTGTTTGCCTGCTGTTGTTCAAGGCACTTCATTTCACAGTGAAGGCACTCTCTCAGTGAGAGTCGTGGCACGTTAACCAGATGGGCACATGTGTGTGGACACCCCGAGGAAGATAAACCTGGGACACTCCATGACTCTCTTCCAAGCTGCAGTTTGCCTCCTCTCACATAGTATATCAAATTTTCCCTGGGCTTGTTGGGGAATGAGACTTTATTACACTTTCCTCCCTGTTTAAATCTGGAGTTTATTTCATCATCTATAATTTAGAAGATTCTTATCATCATTAAAAACATGTCTGAACATGGCATAATTTATTTACAAGTTTCAGTGTGGGATTATATTTGTAAGATGGAAAATTCCTTCTGTCACTCTCATAAACTAATCAGTGCCCAATTTCTATTCCTTTTTAACCGCTTGCCGTCTCCAGGGCAAAGGGGAAGAGGTGTGAAAGAGAAGTCCATCAGAACCAGCTGGAGCATCACACCTCCAGGTGTGCCGGAGCCCTTTGTCACCTTAGGACCAAATGTCTCGTTGCTGCATAACTCTGTCTGTCACTTGTGGGTGAGGGCATTTAGTTTGTTGTCTTACTTGGAAAGAGGAGTATAAGGTCAAATGACACATGATAGATGATGAGCTACACCAGAGTTGGTCCAAAAAGGACTTTATCCAAAAGGATCTGGTGGGTACTTAAGGTATTAGGTATCACTTGTAGCGTCACCACTTCCTATACGTCATAGACTGCTTGATGAAACTTATTAGTAAACTCCATCACTTATACCAGTCAGTTTAGAGGAAGCAAAATTTAAGCTCTGCCTAATCTTGAAAACCTGCTTGTGGCACAGCGAATTGAAGGAAGATGGTTTACAACAGTCTAGTTATCCTTGAAGACAAACTGTGTTTATCTAGCTGGGGAAAAAAATCAGCACAAAGAAAGTTTAGAAAATAACAGTTCTTAAGCCACCCTGACATCGGTTGTCCTTCATTTGAGAAAACTGTCTGAAAGAAACCTGGCCTTTAGAGCTGTATGGAAACCTGCTGTTGGGGTTATCATGCAGATGAAATTGCTAACTCTGTTCCTGTTAATGACACACAACTGCTCCCACCACATACACAGGACAGCAAAAAACCCATCTTAGCCAAGTGAAGAGAAATTAAATTGACCCATTCCATAATCTTAGTCATTATACTGTTAAATATTTAGCAGTTCGGTTAGATGTCATAAAAAAGGAGAACATTAGTCTGGGGAAGCATGATAGTTTTGAGCTGTTCCTTAGTGTCCTCCAGTTCCAGCTCCAACAACTTCAATTGTTACAAATGTAAACGGGTTATTGTTAAAATTTAACTGTGGTGCTGATATTATGAAAGAAAGTAATTCAAAGCAGGCTGAAAATGGTTATTACTTCTACTTATATCCATTATTAGCACCACTAAATCCTACAAACAGCCACAAAGGCAGTCACTTCAGTGTTTGTGCTGCCATACCTGCTTTGTAAATCTTCCCCATAACTAAGCAAGGTAAAGCACGTGTACCTTTCCTGTCCTGGAAATGTTGGAATTTAACCGAAAGCCAGCATGGAGCCTTGTCATGGATAATTCTTGCTGGCAGCATATCCTTGTGTGATGTTTGGTTAGGAAAGAGAGGGAAAGCAAGGTTTGCTGGAGAAGAAGGAAAGCTGTCCTAGCAACACGGAGGTATTCACCTCGTAAGAGTCTTTTGTCAGCCCCATGTAAGTGGTGTAGGTTGATGCTCTTCAGCATCCCCTCTTTATGTGCTGATTAACGTGAAGGAACAACTCCAGTGCTGAGGCACCAGGGAACAGGGCAGTAGCCTGGTCTCTGCTGCCCAGTCAGAACTGGAGCACGTTGGTCTTCTACTGGTACTCCTAGCAGAGAGAGGGAGAGGGGTTCACCTCACAACTCCATCTGCCTCTGTTTCTTTAGTTCTGACAGCAGTTCCCAAATGCGTGGGTTTGAACTCTGATGGTTATTAACCAACAGTTTTACTCCTCTCATTGCAGAGATGCTCCATCTCTCACCGTGTCTAACAGCATAAAACCCAGGTTGCGGGTACCTGCGCTACTCAGCTCCAGTTTGCTTTATTTGACCTCCTGCAGTCCAGAGCGTTGGCCCCTCTTGCTGGCATCACACCAGCTGGTGTCCTTGGAAACGATCTGGTGTGAAAGTGCAAGATTACAGGGCAGTACTAATAAAAAAAGCTTTCGCTTTGGCAATGAACTGCATTTGGGTCTGGTATAAAAATGTAAAAGCAAATATTGCGGTATCCACACTTACTCCACGCATAAATTTAGAGCAGTGGATCAAATTTTTTCTTATTATAATCTTTTTCTTTTTTAATAATATTTTTCTCTTCAATAATAACGCAGCTTTCTTGATGTTGGAGTTTTTCACACCCTGCTGTTGTAAACGTTGTTACCTAAAAAATTTGCTTAATGTCTTAAACAATTATCAGTTATTTCAACACACAAACCTCAGGGAAGTTGGGCAAAGTGCTGAGGTTTTCCAGCATCCGCCTGATTTTGGAGGGAGCAGCAGGGAAGCCTGTAAAATTAATTCAAGTTCACAAACTTTTGCAAAAGACAAGAGTGTTTTCCCTCATTTTCTTTCTCCCCAGAGTGATTCATATTTCTTAAAATTCATTTTCTTTTTAGGCAAAAATAAAAAACCACCAACTTTGTTTTAACATACTAGCAATAAAAAACTCATCAGGCACATTATTTCTTGAAAGTTCACTGAACTGTTGCCTTAGGACTGTATAGAGAATATGAAAGAAGACAGCTTTTTGTTCAAAACAGGTGTGTGTGGGGTGAGTGTCTAGACTGTAACAAAGAGATCACACTTATTTAACAAGAATTATCAGTATGCATCACCGTAACCCCAATTTGCAACTTTTTTCTCCCCACAGATGTTACTAACATATCTGAAAACACAACTGAAGTCGAAATGCTCAGTTTAGGGCCCTAATGCACATCACAAGCCTTCGGGCTGCCCTTTTAAAATGGTTTGAACACAACATCATGCTCCGTTTCATTGGGTTTGAACTGTCCCATGACCTCCTTGGTGACATGAGAAGTGCTAACCAGTGTTCTGTGTCCAGAAAGGAGAGCCACAGAGCCAGAGGTTGCAGCCCTTTAAAAGGCTCTTCAAAGACTTGGATCTGCCCAGAGAAGTGAGAGAAGTGACGTCAACTCAGCCTTGACTTTTAGGATCAACTGAGTTCAGGGGCATTATTTTTTAAACTTTTCTTTCTCTTGTGGGATGGAGATGACGCACAAGTAACCTGGTGGCCCCACACGTCTGCAGTAGCAAAAGAAGAAAGATATGCTTTTAAACTGGTACTGTGAGATCAAAAAATGCTCATGAGTAATTAGAGAGGGGGAGAAAGTAATAGACTTGTTACAAAACCTAATCTAATTTTTCAGATTCCTGGGTACACTTATTTCTAAGACTGTTGCTTTTCTAAACAAAACTTGTCTTCAGATAATTAAAATCTTTAGGTAATGTCTATTGTAGGATGTTTCTTTAATGCCTGTTGCAGGACTATATTGTAGGATTTGAAGACAGGCGGAGACAGCTGGGGTTGTTCAGCCTGGAGGAGGCTCCAGGGAGACCTTACAGCCCCTTCCAGTCCCTAAAAGGCCTACAGGAGAGATGGGGAAGGACTTTTTATCAGGAAGTAGAGCAATAGGATGAGGCATAACAGTTTTAAACTGAAAGAGGGGACATTTAGATTAGCTATAGAAAGAAATTATTTCCTTTGAGGGTGGTGAGACACTGGAACAGGTTGCCCAGAGAAGGTGAGGATGCCACATCCCTGGAGGTGTTCAAGGCCAGCCTGGATGGGGCTTTGAGCAACCTGGTCTGGTGGGAAGTGTCCCTGCCCATGGCAGGGGGGTTGGAACTTGATGATCTTTAAGGTCCTTTCCAACCTAAACCATTCTATGTACTATAATTGGGTATGAATGAGTAAACTGAAACAGAGAAAGAGGCTGCACAAATCTCTTAAAGCTCCTGCCTACAATGTAGAGGAAATGGTTTGCACCTACAGAAAACTGTAGCTGGGGACATATCAAGGATTCATTCATAGCTGGGGACATATCAAGCAATCCCAAAGAGAAGACTCATATGCCTGGAACTGCTGAAGGGGATGCTGCCAAAAGAGGGGAAAAAAACCCCAAACCTCTAAGTAAGGAACTTCTCAAAGAGTGACTGTATCATAAAATAGTATTGCTAGATACCTGTTGCATAGGTAAAACACAAATGTTGTAATTGCTTTATGACAGTCATCAATACATAGATTTTTAAAATAAGGGTAAAAAGATAAGAGTTTGAGTCATCCACAGTATATGGAATTAAATCTATTTGAGCATTAAGACTTTCTAAGTGTCCTTCAGCTAGGAAAGGTTTTAAGTCTGTCTATTACACAGAAGCACTTACAATTTTTCAGAACTTTAATCTGGAAATGTGCAATGTGATATGAATCAATTCAAAATGACGGGAACGTGTCAATTCTTGTGGAAGATAATGTCCCAACTGCCACTTCTGAATCAAACTTAAAAAATATATGAAAAGTAGCACTTCAATCCTAAAACAGACCAAACGATTAAGAGTGACAGTCACGAAATCATACCCTCTGAAAGGGAAAAATTGCAAATGACAGTGATCTGTCGTTCTGCAGACGCAACCAGGGTGTATTAATCACTTAATGTTACTGGGAATTTCTCATAAGTGTTGCTGCCTGTCCTTCAAACCCTCTTGGAGGCGGCGAAGAGAAGGGTCCACTCTGCTTTCCCACGTAGGAACCTCTTGATTGTTGACAGAGCCTTGCACCAGTGGAAGGTTTTCATCCCTTCCCTCCTTTTTGCCCTCCTGCAAGCTATAGGTAACTAATATAGAGTGTGCATCAAGGTTTGTGTATTCTCTTTTTATCAGCCGGGGGAAGGGTATATGCTTGCATGTTTTGAAACAAGAGCCAAGGAATTCAAACCTGACATGCCTGTCCTTCCTGGCCTTTGAAGAATACTTTCTAGCTTTGGTCTCCATATTTGAGAAAAGTAGGTAATATGTACTCTGTTCACCTTCCTTCTTGGGGGACACTAGCAATAATCAACTTTTTAAAGTATCTGTTGCTGGAAAAGTGCTATTCTGCACAAAAGTGTTTCTCCATGGGATCAGAAAACACAAATTTTCAGGAAACATAGTTCAGAAAAGGAAGCTTGGTACGGCAGTGTGTCCTGATTCTTTCCTTAAGTGTTACTGGGTTAAAACAACCCTGCTGTTTAAAAAATATGTTGTCAATAAAGCTTAGACACCCACCAAATGTGTAACCATGATTCCTTTTATAAAGGAATACACATTCCATACCCATCGTGGAATGTGTAACCACGATTCCTCCTATAAAGGTGGAATTATTCCTCTTATATAGGTGGATCCCAACTTTCTTCTGCTTCAGGTGGAGTTTAATGAACTACATCTGTGTTGGAAAGAGAGAATGAATTAACCTGCACCTTCCCACGAGGGTCCACTACCAGCCAGTGGGGTGGAGGAAAAGCAGAGCCTTCCCACCCCATTACGGGTCAACAGGGAGATGTTTGCAAATGTTCAAGCCGTATGGCCCCATACGCATCAGTGCATGGGATGAACGCACAGGAGAAGGGTTGACTTTCTGCTGTGAACCCTCTTTTGGGGCCTGAACACCAGCCTGTGGGTAGACAGCCCTGTAAGTATCCCTGGAGCTGCTTCAGCCAGAGCATTTGAATTATTTGGGTCTTAACTGTATTTGTAATGTTTTAATTAAAAGATTAGATTTACAAATGAACAAGAATTTAATGACAAGAGATAGTTGTCCGGGCAATTAGACTAGGGGATATTTCCATGCAGCCTCTGTGGCATTTCACTAATCGTTTCGTAGGTGAAAAATAACAATTTAAATTTCAGCTTCGCAAGTTTGGTTTATTATCATGCTATATCATTCTGTACACAGTGAGGATGGCACAACTAAAGGCTGGTTTCATAATACAAGGCAGTTCTGCCTGTAGCTGTCCTTGCTCCCAGCTCCCTACCTGACACCTTGGTCAGCTTTGAGTCACCTGCTGCAAATTCCAGCCCAAGACATCAGAGATGGTGCTGACCACTAAGGAAAGTCAGTGCTGGTGCCCTTTTGCTTTCAGCTGTCCTTGCCCCCAGCTCCCTAGCCGACACCTTGGTCAGCTTTGTGTCATCTGCTGCAAATTCCAGCCCAAGACATCAGAGATGGTGCTGACCACTAAGGAAAGTCAGTGCTGGTGCCCTTTTGCTTTGCTGTACCTGGCTGATGAACCCACCAGTTCACAAGAACCTCAACCATCCCTGTGGTGGAGTGTGAAGCTGTAAAAGACAAGCAGGGCAGGCTGCTGAGCATGGAAACCACTTGTCCTGGTTTCCACTGGGACAGAGTTAATTTTCTTCCTAGTAGCTGCTGTGTTTTGGATTTGGTATGAGAATAATGTTGATAACATGTATTGGTTTAGTTGTTGCTGGGTAATGTTTATATCGGTCAAGGACTTTATCAGCTTCCCTTAGAAGCTGAATAATGTTGATAACATGTATTGGTTTAGTTGTTGCTGGGTAATGTTTATATTGGTCAAGGACTTTATCAGCTTCCCTTAGAAGCTGCGAGGGAGCATAGACAGGACAAGCTGGCCAGGGGGATATTCCATACCTCAGTATATAAATGGGGTTGACCAGTGGGCAGGGATCTGTGTCACTGCTTGGGACGGGCTGGGAAACCGATTTTCCCTTAGAAGCTGCGAGGGAGCATAGACAGGACAAGCTGGCCGGGGGGATATTCCATACCACAGAAGTCATGCTCAATATATAAATGGGGTTGACCAGTTCTATTAAACTGTCTGGCAACTTGTGTTGTATCACTTTATTTTGTGTGTTCTTTCACCATTATTATTATTATTATTTTCATCCTCTGTTACTGTTCTATTAAACTGTCTTTATCTCAACCCTTGAGGCTTTTTTTCCCTTTCCCCTCCTTTTCTCCCCCTTCTCCCTGTCCTTCTGGGGCAGGAGGGAGTGAGACCCTAGTTCTATTAAACTGTCTTTATCTCAACCCTTGAGGCTTTTTTTCCCTTTCCCCTCCTTTTCTCCCCCTTCTCCCTGCCCTTCTGGAGCAGGAGGGAGTGAGACCTTAGCTGCTGGCTGGGGTTAGACCACAGCACCACTGTAATAACCCTGTATGGTCATCAGGGCAACAGGAAATTCAGCCTAAAGATTTTTCACAGCTGTTTGGGAGGAAGATGGAGAAAAGCTCTATATGCAGCATGGAGTATTGTATATGGAATATTCTGTGTACAAAATTCTACAAAATCCCTATTATACAAAAAGAATTGTACAAAACCTCTATATGCAGCATAAAATGCTGTATATAAGGAGTATTGTATATGGAATATTCTGTGTACAAAATTCTACAAAATCTCTACTATACAAAAAGAATTGTACAAAACTTCTATATGCAGCATAAAATGCTGTCTATACACATAGAGAAAAACTCTAATATTGTATATGCATATAGAGAAAAGCTATCTATATATTATTGTATATAGAACTCAACCCTGAGCCACTAGGCATTAAGATTGTCTGGAGCAAAACTTCAGCTGGTATAAACTCAGATAATTCCACTGATACCCCTCCTTAGCATTACTGTCTGGTTCATACCAACAGAGCACCTGAACTATTTTTCTCATTTTCATATTTTCACAAGTCAGCAGCTGTCTCTAGATTCAGAGCGTTCATCACCAGGGACTAACGTCAGGAGCTGTCAGGTCATATATGTCTAGCAAAACATCTGGTGAAATGTTAGATCTTCAACCCTGACATACACTGATGTAGTAGCTTTGAAAAGAAAATTTCCAGAACAGAATCTGTTAATGACTGAATGGGCCTCATCATCTGCTACATCTGCTTAAAGTTAGTGCAGCTCCTTTATTTCCTTGCTTCACCTGTGTCAAACTGGAGGAACAGCCCAGCAGATGCTCTTTCGCTTGGGACTGTCTGACTGATAAACTGGTGCACATATTCTTTGTCTGTCTTCTTAGAAATTTAACTATTCAGGTGGAAATTGCATTTCCATTAAAATGCCTACCCCTGTGTTACAGTGAAATGAATATATTTTCATTAATTGTGATCCTCAGTCTCATTCTCTCACTCCGATTCCCTTTTCTTTGGTGACATTTTTTCTTGTCACGGAAAGGTCATGACATTTCAAGGTGTTCACTTCCTAAAGCATGACTCTTCAAAGTAATGAGATTCAGCTGATCTGTCAGTAAAAATCTGCCACGAGTGAAAACAAAAGCAAAGCTCTGAAGCGTCAACTTGTGGCCACTCCTGATGGGGCTGATGGCTGCCCATGTTCTCCCTGTTATTACAGATTCCTCAGAAAGGACAAAAGAAACATGATTATACGTCACTGAGTGCTGTTATTATTTGAACCTCTGTTTTCAAGCATCCTGCTAATTTACATAGTGATGCAAACTCAGACAAACTTAGCTTTGTTTTAACCTTAAATGATGTTGCGTCAAAATTGTTGTAAAGAAAGATGTCTTTGGTTCCTTAGTGAGTATAAATAGATTTCAGACTGCATGTTTTAACCTTAAATGATGTTGCGTCAAAAATTGTTGTAAAGAAAGTTGTCTTTGGTTCCTCAGTGAGTATAAATAGATTTCAGACTGCGTATGTTTGTTTAAACTTTCCTGACTGAAATTTTTAAGCTTTTTTATGGGTGCTTGTTACTCAGGAGAGCAACTTTGAAGACTTGGATCTCAAAGGTAGGTACTTCTTAATGCTGGTATCTGCAGAATGTAAAAACACAGCAAAGTAATTTAAAAGTAGATTTGAGCCCGATTCAAAAAGCCTGTTGATTTCTGTCCCGATTTTCTTACTGAAGAAAAATTACATACAGTTTTCATTTTGATTTAGCAGTGCTCTGAGTTCACTTTTCATCCGGGAAAGGCTGCATCGTGTTATTCTGCAAAACGGGACTCAGCCCAGGGCAAGTTTGAAAGTAACCTTTACATCTCCCATTGCAGAAGTGGTAAAACATCTCCTGGAGAGAGAAGTGAGCTCTAGCCCTTTTAACCCCTACACAGCCCGCCATCTAGTCATATTTATTAAATAACCCTTGCTGAGAATTTCATTGTGTCTTCTCAAGAAGAGACACAATTTGACCTAATATCTATTATAGCCCCCATAGCAGGGAGGTTGGAAGTAGGTGATCCTTAGGATCCCTTCCAACCCAAACCATTCCATGATGCAGTGCATCACTCTAATTTGCCTGAACATAGGCTTTCTGCTGCTGATTGTTTCACTGTGGCAGTTCATGTAGCTTTCCTTTGGACGTTCGCTTTGTGGAGTCATTCTTACCACTCATACACTGTAAGTAGTTACATACATATATCTGCATGTATATTCACGCTGATGCCGAAGGATCAGCTAATTATACAGAGAAAGTGTCACTTGTTTCTTCTGAAATGTGAGAACTTCCATAAGGAGTTAATCTGTCAGCTCTGCTCGTCCAGACAGTCACAGTGGTCAGGTCTATTGATCACCAGAAATATGGCTACAGCTTCAGTAAGCATGGGATGTCTCAAGTTGGCTGGGGTCTTGTTCTCCTGAATGAAAGAAGAAGGAATCAATTTAAAGTTTTTTACTACATCTTCCCAGTCTGTGCCATGTGTAACATGTAACTTAAAGAAATATTAAAAATTAATAGTGTGGTCCAGCAAAGAGAGCAATAACAGAGGATGGGTTTGCTACTATGCTGTACTTGACAGACATAAATATATATATTTAAAATGAAGGAATGATACCTAATCCAAGACTCTTCCCATACATTAAAGTAGTTTTGAACTCAAATAAAGTAGTTTCACCTCAAATAGTGAGCCCAGAGCACGCTGTGAGAGAAAAAATCAGCTCAGAGGGCTACCTCAAACTCTGCCAGGCCAGTCTTGCTCTACTCCATGTAGCTTCTCTTTCTGTTCAAAGACTACTCGTGAAGTTTGGACTCCCTGTAAATTCATGGCTCCCCAGTGCACCATGCTTCTGGATAACACAAAAGTCTGAGCTCTCAAGGCATTTGGCATGGGATTAGGTTCAGCTTTTTCCGGAATTGCTCTGTTGAGCAAATTTTCTTCAGTCATTTGAAGAGCTCAGCTGCCTGTGTTTTACACAAGGACCTTTTATACAAAATGTTCTGGCACTTTTGAAGAGAGCCCTGAACGTTCGCTGCCGTCAGTCCCATCACCGTTCCCCAGTGGAGCCTCTCTCAGCCCAGGGGCTGGTGTTTCTGTGCTGATTTCCAGTAGTTCAGCCAAGTTCCCCTCACTCGATCATTAGAGGCTCCTAAGGTCATTTAAATTTTACTAATTCATAAAGGAAGAGCTGAGGCACTATCTTGGCTAAAATAAGAAAAGAATATTCTGAGAAAATACAGGGCCTGTCATGCCTTATATGGCTTGGGCTTTGTTGTTTTTTGTTTTCTATTTACAGGGAGACGTCCCTGAAGACCTCTACTAAGTGAATCTCTTCTTGGGTTAAGTCTACACTAATAAAAGCCCGTTCAGAGATGCTGATTCCAGAATTGAGTCTCTTGAGTCTCCAGTGACTTTTCTTCACGGGTACTTTTCTGTTCTGATACAAGCTTCCTGTGCATTATTAGTCAGTAACATATGGAGAGAATACCTTGAAGAAGTGCACTATCTGAGCAGGCATGAATTGATTATTGAGACTTCCCTCCCCAAATTTTAACACTCTAAATAGAAACAAGTAAGAAGAAAATGTGTGTGTGCAACTTGTTCGTTTCGTGGAAGGAGGAACAGCATTCATGGACCCCTCTGAGGTTGTGAGAGACATGAGGATGCTTGCAGACACAGACCCATCTCCAGCACTCTCTGGGAAGTTTGGAATATTCTGACGAAGAAAGTGCAGTACAGATAAAAAAAATAACTCAGTGCTTAAGCTTGGATGGAGGTGGAATGATTTCTCATCGTTTTAATCAAAGTCACAGAAAAAAAAAACCAGTGTGTGCTGACCTCCTCCCAGGCTGTGTGTGGGAGGGGAGCGAGGGGAGTCGGTGACGTACCCCCCGACCTCCCCTCCTCTGAAGACGGAGCAGAGGATGACGGTTTCACATACTCAGCTGTTTGATTTCCTTTCCACTAGCCATAATTAACATTTATTCAAGCAACATTAGGAAGAACATAAATATTTCAAAGGAGCTAATTACAGCATCCAAAACATCCTCCAAGCTACTCGTTTAATGAGGATGTGCTTTGTTCCTGCAGTAGTGTAACGTTAATTTCATCAAGCAATTAAAAAAAAAACAAAACACAAAACCAGACACCGTACAGAAAGATGGGTTGTTTTTTTTTCCTCCTGTTTACAAGAATGCTCGCTTGCATTTTGGTGAGTTTTTTGCATAAAAATGACCTTCACAAGCTGTGAAAAACCTCCTATAAACTGAGATTCAAGCTTGGAGAACACGCTCTGTCAAAATTTGCAGAGATTTCAGTAGGAATATTGTCCTTGTATAAACTTGAGTTTGGGCATAATGCAAACATACCTTTTTGCTACAAGTTACACTGTTTTTTCTAGTATAGGATTAGGAGAATTACAGTTAGTTTACCGTACCCCTCTATCAGGAAATACAAAACTATGTTGCTGCTCTTAGTAAAAAAGTGTAGTCTAAAATGAAGTGTATTTCACCCTGGGTTGGAAGAAATGGAAGAGTGTAGCCTGCTCAGATGCAGGTAAGGTAACTCCAGAGGCAGACGGGATTGCATGTGTGACAGTTACTGCATTTCAGGTGAAAGATTATGGAGCAATACAAACCCAAGCACGGAGAGAGGTATTAAATATCTTTTTTTCCCGTAAATGGAAGACCAGAATTCTTCCATCTGGAAATTTTTCTCACCATCTTCAAAATCTCTTTTAATAGGCTTTTGTGTAAGTGGACTCCGCAAAATTTTCCAGTCTGCAGTATTAAAACAGGTACCACAAAGATGCAGTTTCTGGGCTAATCAGAGCTCTTTCAACTGGCAATAAAGTTTATTTCAAGATGTATCTTTTTTTCACTGTTCTTAAAACACTATGCACCATTCATAGGTGCAGAATGTTTACAGGCATTTAACTCTCTCATTATAAAATACTGTATTTTATTTCACAATCTATTAAATATTTAACAAGAATGTGTTAATTAAAATGCATAACAAATTACATCCTTCCCCAGGCCAGGGCTCAGGACAGTGATTCATGTATTTGAATCCAGATAGATTAGGAAGATACCTTTCAGTGCTGATGGCTTCCCGCTTATTATAATGTCTTCTGAATAAATGTTTTTTGGCTTTATTAACAGAAGCCAGAACCGAATCCAATTCCTCCATTTGGATTGTTTTAAAACAACTCTTTTAATTAGGTAGATATAAATACAACACCACATATAAAATACGGGCTCCTTAATTGATGTGCTGGCTTTCCATTGACACGAGGATTCATTGTGTCCCCAGTCCTACGAAAGGAAGCTCTGCTACTGGATCTGATGGAGAAGATACTTGTCTTACTATGAGAACTTTACAGCACCTTGACGTGCTGCTTGGCAGAGCTTTCCAAATGTTGATGGCTTGTCAAAGCGCTGACGGTGGCAGAGCACCACTTGTAGCTCAAACCCCTGAGAAGAGTAAGGACAAAGAGCAGACAGCAACGCCGTGATTATAAATTAAAGTCACTTTTGGTTTCACAGTAAAACCCACTGCTCGTCAGGCATCTTTACTCCACCCCCCACTGAAATGGCCAAAAAGAACCAAATGGCGTTTTGGAAAAGAAAAATCTCTAATATTGTCCCACTGCCTCATTGCTGGACCATGATGTAGTATTTCCTCTAAAAGTCAGAAAAAAAATAAAAAACCAAGCCAAAAAATAGGAGTCAATGGGGAAAAAATGCTGGACCATGATGTAGTATTTCCTCTAAAAATCAGGAAAAAAAAAATAAAAAACCAAGCAAAAAAATAGGAGTGAATGGGAAAAAAAAAATACTCCACCCCCCACTGAAATGGCCAAAAAGAACCAAATGGCGTTTTGGAAAAGAAAAATCTCTAATATTGTCCCACTGCCTCATTGCTGGACCATGATGTAGTATTTCCTCTAAAAGTCAGAAAAAAAATAAAAAACCAAGCCAAAAAATAGGAGTCAATGGGGAAAAAATGTGGAAACAAATCATAAGGATAGACTTTAAATTGGGAGATGCTGCCCTGAAATGCTCTCTGTAGCATCTCGGGGTTGGAGTGGCACCTCAGGTGGGCAGGATCATCCCGGAGTGAATGCTGAGGGAGCAGGTGCCTTTGGAGCAAGCCAGGACCTGCTGGGACTGCACATGGGCTGGTGGTTCGGGCTCCCGCAGACTTGGGCAGCAAATTTGGTAAAATGGGGCTTGTGGCATTTCAGGGGTGGCTGCACTGACCTGCTGAAGGGTCTTTTTACAGATGTGGGGCTCGTGTGCTGTTCAATATCTTATCATGTAGCTGCTTTGACTGTCTATAGGTATGAATAACACCTGGCACCGAGGTCTGCAGCTGTGCTTTAAGTAAAATGACTTGCTAAGGACAGAATTACTATTTTAATCCCCAAACATCACCACATCACTGAGTTCTGTGCCATGGCGGGACTGTTTAGTATGAGGAAGAGGAGGCTGAGGGGAGACCTCATCACTCTCTACAACTACGTGAAAGGACACTGTAGAGAGGTTGGTGCTGGTCTCTTCTCACAGGTAATTAGTGACAGAACGAGAGGGAATGGCTTCAAGCTCCAACAGGGTAGGTTTAGATTGAACATTAGGAAAGAATTTTTCACCGAAAGAGTGGTCGGGCATTGGAACAGGCTGCCCAGGGAGGTGGTGGAGTCACCATCCCTGGCTGTGTTTAAGGGCCGTTTAGATGCAGTGCTGAGGGACATGGTGTAGGGGAGGACTTTGTAGAGTAGGGTAGATGGTTGGACTCGATGATCCCAAGGGTCTCTTCCAACCTGAATGATTCTATGATTCTATATTGTGTGTATTTAAGGCACGGGGAACGTCAGGAACCGGTCACCCCCCTGCAGCAGGGGGGTGGTCCTGGGGGTGGGTGGGTGAGTGGGTGCACATCCTCAGAGCCTCCCCACCCCAGCCACCCACCCAGATCCTCGATGGCTTTTCCCTGGCAGGCTGGGCAGGGTGGGCAGGGCGGCTGAGAGCCCTCCCCGGCTCAGCCTGATGCTCGTCCACGTGCCAGGGAGATTTAAAAAGTTTGGGGAGGGAGGGAGGGCACGGCCAGAAGAGCGGCTGGCAGAGCAGGGGACACCGCGGGCATGGGACATCTCTGCCACCAGCAGCCCCCCGCCGCCACCCCCCAGCGCTGCCGGAGGAAGGCAGGGGACGGCGCGGCGCCGCCGGGGTCCCCGCTCCTCCTCCTCCTCCTCCTCCTCCTCCTCCTCGCCTCCTCGATGTCTGCTTGTGAAGGTGAGAGCATCCCTCTAGCAACCCCTTCAATATATTTTTTTTTGGGGGTGGGGGAGGTGACCCTTCAGCTTGCCAGCCTGGGTGGGATGTGGGGCCGGGGGAGATGCAGGGATGCTCTGGGGGCTGGAGATGCCGGGCACGGCTTCAGGGGTTGGGTTTTTGTTGGGGTTTCCTCCTGTATCCCGGCAGGATTACCCTGTTTTGGCAAAACTACAGGGCAGTAACTTGGGGAAGCGGCTTTTGTTAAAAGCAATTTCATTTTAAATACGATTTGCTCTGATTTACAAACTAATTCCGAGATGTACCACAGAATTGTAGGAAAAATTGGGACCCTCTGGAAGTCACTTAGCCCAACCTGAAGTGGTATTTATTGCTTGGGGAGTCTCTGGGGGTGGGGTTAATTGGGAAAGGATAGAGCCGCTTTAAGCGTAGAGCTTGATTATCTTGATTTAATTTGAAATGCCGGCTTACACATGAAAGATGTTATTTTTTGTAACAGGGAGTGCTTGTCAAACAAGCACAGCTAATGGGCTTATTAACAAAAGGTACTCTCTTTTCTATTCTATTTTCCTCCTCCAGATAGATTAACTACTTATAGCTTGTGGAGTAACATTAGAAAACAAGCTGCTGTGCAAAGAGCAGTTCTGTTTTGTTTGTATTATATGTGTGTGAGTTACTTTCACCAGGAATTTTTGTTCTGACTTGATGTGGAATCTGAGCAGAGTAGACTGAATGTTCTATTAAAAATAAATTCTGAAGACACGGAAGAGGGGAGGGAAGGAAAAGGAGGGCAAGGAAGAGCAACGGCAATGGATTTAGTCATTGTTCTTACAGAAATGGTTGTGCAGGGAGAGCACTGGAGGGAAGAGAAGATGCAAGAAGTGAATCCCAGGTAGAAAATTGACTGAAATTCTGCAGCTGCCATTCTGCTGCCTTGCGAGAAGCTGAGTTTTCAGAATTTGGCAGAATTGAAGGATAAGCGAACAAATATATCATGGACAGCATCAATTTTGTAGGAGGATTTCCTCCTGTGTTCCTTTTGGATAGGACTGCTTTCCTCAATAGCACTCTTCTTCTTTTTTTTTTCTTTTTTTCTTTTTGTCCCTGTGGCTATTTTGTGTACATTACAAAATAACTTATTATTTCCCTGTGTGTGCTGCTGTGTATGTGTGTAAGTGAGTGAAGTCCTACAGTGATTGCAGCGCTGTTCTGGAGGGGGTGAAACAAGCTGTAATATTCAGGTTTTTTTGCCTCTGCCCTAAACTTTACAGGCTACTGGGTTCCTTCTGCTCCCCCTGGAAAGCCTTGGGAACCACACAACGGTGCTCAGTGACAGGCAGGCAAAGGTTTAAGGGGGAAAGTGTGTCGATTTGAGGTGTTGTTAAGTTCCACAACCAGGATACCAGACCCAGGCAGTACTCCAATTGGAATATACTAATTTAAGAACAGAAAACAAAGTAAGAGAATTGCAGCACATTTCACTTATTTGGAGTTATTCCTTGAACTAAAATAAACATTTAAAAAAAAAAAAAAGCAAATTTTCATTGAAAAGCAGTTCTCCTATTATGTGAACCTCCTAGAGATTACAGAAATATCCCACTTCTATACAGGGTGAAATTAAGCCCCCTTTTAATTTATTTATTTTTTCCAGAAAATAACCATCAAGAATAATTAGTCACCTTAAGTTTGTACCAGTACCAAATTATGGTTTTGAAATCTACCCCTTAATGCCCAGAACTAAACACTGTTGTAATTATTGTTATTAGTATTACTTTTAAAACAAATGGAGGTGATGCACAATTGTGCCCTGCTCACCTGGCCATTCCAGCTAAGTCTGCCATCACCGCTTTTTTGGTTAATATAGGTGGATGCTCTGGTGCTGGGTCAGGAGGGACCCAGAAACTGTGAATTCCAGGTTTGTAGCCTGGATGGGCTGAGTTGGAGGAAGGAGCTGCCCCCAAGCCAAGAATTATGCAATTAATAACACATTCAGTCTTCTAAAGGATTGAGCTTTTCCACATCACACACACCCGAGAGGGGAAATAAAGCTAGTTCCACGTGTACTATCACCTCATGTCTTGGGTATTATTCATATGCAAGCTACGTGGCAAAGCACACGTTTAATTGTTTAGCTGTGACATGCAATAAAGCGAGAGGTGGGCTCCAGCTTCTCGCCTGGCGATGTGTGTGCTGGAGGGGAGCTCAGGTCTCACCTCATGTCTTGGGTATTATTCATATGCAAGCTACGTGGCAAAGCACACGTTTAATTGTTTAGCTGTGACATGCAATAAAGCGAGAGGTGGGCTCCAGCTTCTCGCCTGGCGATGTGTGTGCTGGAGGGGGAGGCTCCAGGGCTGGAATGTATTTCTTGAGCAGGTCTTGGCATTCGAGAACTGCCACGCAAATTGTCTCGCCTGCTGCTTGTCACTGAGAAAGGACTAACACCAGCCTGACCCCTGGTGAAAGCTGAATGATTTCCACACTGGTTATTGCTAAGAGATGTCAGTGTCCGTATCTGCTGCGAACTTGTGAAGAAGCCTCCTGTGTTGCTGACACAGAGCAGGCACAAACTACTGGGCAACGATAAGTGTGTCAGGTACCATCTTGTGTTCAGTGTTTTTATTTAAATCACTGACACAGGATATTTATACAAAAAAGCTTTGTTGTACTGCATTGCTAAGCACAGTTTGTGCTTCCAGGTGCACCGATGCCATCCCAGGCACTCGAGGCGGATCAGGATTTGCAGCTGTGGAAAGAGGTAAGCATCATCTGCACGCTGCCCTATGGTAGACTCCATTTCTTCTGTGCCCACCCTTCCTGGGGTCACACCTCGCTCTCCAGTGTTTCTCTTGTATGGAGTTCAGGTCTTCCTTCTTTCGGTCCTGCTTCTCCTGCACATCTCCTATCCTGACATCAGCAAAGAGGTGAAACACATTATTTTCCAGATTTTCTGAATGGTTATTCCAGCAGAACGTTGAGTTGGGTGTTGAGATGTCATTCAGGGAAAAGACTGCTTTGGCTCAATGGAGAGCTACATTTGATAAAAGTTGTCATTTAACTGTCCATGACCAAGCAGTTACTGTCTCTGGAAGAAACACAGTGTCCCATCTGGTATTTTTATAGGCTGTACACAATTGTCTCAACTCATCCAATCTTACCTCTTGCTTCTTCTGTTCCGCACACAAGGCTGGGACACTGTATTTAATCCTATTCTACCTCTCAATTTGCTAATTAAGGGATAATGTACGGTGTCAATTAGCCCCTCTAACACGTTGCTACTGATCGCTATCATGACTTCCACTCTCACCTTCGAAACCAACATGTGTCTTGGCTCCAGGATGTGACACGTGTGTTAACACGGGCTCTTCCCTGCAAAGGCAAAGTTTCCATTGATTTCAGTGAACAAAAAAGTATGCAGAAGATACTAAATTCTGGGTAAAATTATGTAATGTAACCAGTATAATGCTTACTATTTTAGCAAGAATAATGCAGCACTGGAGAGTGTCTAAGGAAAGGGAAATGGATGCACAGGTTTTTACCTGAAATCAACATGATTACAGAGCCATACTAGTTTACCAGAGTTTCCTGGAATTAAAAGAATCAGTTCTTCCCTGTTTGTTACTTTATTAGTAGATCATCCAGGAGAAGCCCTGCCTCTAAATTAATTTAGTATTTTCCAGGAATGACTCCGAGTTTATAAATATAGGAACTTTGTAACTAAGTATTGCCTTCCTTTACTCCTCTCTCACATACTTTCATTTCTTTGTGTTATTTAACCAACCCCAATGCAACAATGATGAGAGGAACTATTAATTTGTATATTTTTTAAAGGAAGTAACAGAAACTGTGGCATTTCCTCAGCCTTTGCTTTGTCCATGCAGGTTCTGGCTGAGAGATACTGCTTTGTGTTAGACACAGTGAAGGCAAGGTGTCTTGTCCTGTTACTGACTGAGGGTAGTTCTCTCATAGTCTCCTCCAACTACACAACAAGCAAAGAAACCAATAAAAACCAACAAAATCCCTCACCAAGAAGAAAAAGCACATTTTTTTTACATTTTACACACAGGCTTACAAAATGGCTTCAGCTTAGTTTATCTCATTCACTGCTAATTTCTCCCTCTACGTTTTTTTACTCTGAAAGTGGCAAAGCTGAACTAATATACCCGGAGAGGAGCAAATGCACGATGAAGGGAAAAGAGAACGGGGAGGCTGCCTTACCAACAAAAACTCTTTGAAGGGGGAATTCTGTGAGCTATTAGCTTTCCCACTCTCTCTGCTAATGCTTTCTCGCAGATTGTCTCTAGAGAAATGAATCATCTCTTGTCTTGAGGCACTCAAATATGCATTATTTGTTTATTGCTTTTTTCAGTTAATGTTTTCATTGCTAAAGAGTGTTGTTTAGGGTTTTTTACCTATAATAAAATTGTAAGATCCATTGCATTACCTACTCTTTATTTAAAAAAAAAGTAATTTTAATGCCTTCTACGAACTAGATGACTGGCAAAGCTTTCTGGCATCTAGACAAATGGTATCAAATATTCTATGCCGGAAATGGTGCATATCATCGCAGCTTGCTAATGATACCGTTTTAAAGTTATATACTGAAAAGTTAAGCCTCTTTTTTAATTATTATTAAACTATGCAGCTTCAATTGGAGTACTTGAGATTTTTTTCTTTTCCGTACAGACAACTTTGAGCTTTCAGGGCTGGTAATATTATTTCCACGAATGCCAATGCCCTGTATTCCATTTCTTCTCCTGCCCTGATTAATAACTCTGCTAAAATTGGTTCAGTAGCACAGGATTCTTTTGTCTTGGCAAGGAGATAACAAAAAGAAGCCGTGATTAACTGTCTACACAAGGTCATGAACAGTAGGGAGGCACTGAGCAGGGATCACATGTTCATTGCTTCCTCCAAGACAAGATGGTGATAGCACTGATGGAAGGTGGCTTGGAAAAGATTGCTCAAGACCAATGGAAATGCAGTGTTTAGGAAGCCACAGGACACTGGGGACACCAAAAGTTTACAATGGTCCAGGGAGAGACCGGTCAAATTGACAGCACAGAAATCCACTGTGGCTGGAGATCATGGGTTTCACTGGACCACTGGTCTCTTCTTGGGCATTTCCCTGGGTGCCGATGTATGGCCAGATTTGGAGGTGAGATGCTGAACTAAATAGACATTTATTTTGATCCAGATGAAATGGCTGGTGGGGTTGGGGCTTCTTGGTTTGGTTTGTGGAATTATTTCTGTATCTCTGAGTGTAACATTCCATTCTGTGCTGATGTGTCTAAGTCCAAGTGCATTGACTTCTTCCACAGTGCTCTTTGAGTTTAGATCCCTTGAAATATATTGAATATATCTCTTACTAGCACTGTGATTTGGGAACCACGTCCTTTAAACAAAACCTTGTGAGGTTGTTCATATGCCAAAGAAATCAGTGCAAACCTTGGGTGTTGGCTGCCTGGAGACTCACACAAATTGTCTGGCCTGCATAAGACATGCTGGCACGTAAGATAATCATTCAAGAGATGCGTGTGTTGTCACACACCTGAAGAGATGCTGGAATCCAATCAGAAGAAGGGATTTTGAGGACTGCATTTTGAATCACGTGCTTTGTCATTTTCTTTGCAGTTTTGTATAATCCAAAGGTACCAGAGAAGAGATGTAAGTTCATATCCCAGATGCTTAAAATCGTAATTTAAAATATGGCTTAGTCTGAGAAGGCTACAAATAAAGAGGGATGTGAGTGGAGTATGAGAATAAAGGACCCAGATATGTATGTGTGTTTTGTGATCAAACAAGTATAAATTTGCTTATTTGGTCAAGGGCTATTTTCTCCTAAATACAAAATATTTCACGAGCATACCCATAAGAATTGATTATGGCAGACAAGCTTGCCATACCTTTGGCTGCACCGAACTCTTTTTGAAAATATATGTATTTCACTTGGGTTTTTTAATCTGACTTCCTAAAAAAGGACTCTGTGAACTTTTACAGATAGACGACGCATGTTCTGCCTACCTGTCCAGAGATTCTCAGCCTCAGGTGAGTCAGACACGGGTTACTTTATTATTTTGATCCTGTTTGTTACATGCAGTAGGATTGGAAGGCTGATGCCTGAGTTGATGTTTTCTTCACATTAGGCGTCCAGTGCACTGGAAGAACTTTGCTTTCTGGTCGTGGGTTTTCTCCAGAAACCACAGGTAACACTCACAAAAGACTAATAAGCATTTCTGAAGCCTGATGTCCCAGTGTGCCTGTGACTACCATGAATTCTGAGGAGCCAGTATGGGAAGTGTCACTCAGTGCTGGAAGTGATACTGTCACTTCTTACTCTGAAATGCTGTGTCCTAACTCAACACCTATTAAAGACAGCAGGGAGACTCCAACGTTTGGAAAACAATCTCCAGGCTGAATACGAGGTTTCAGATGTTTTTATTGCTTTAGATTAGAAAGATGATGAGCTTTCAATGGAGAAAGAAATTTACTTATGAGAGTCTAGGGACATATAAAGGAGCATCTGCTAAACCCATCTAGTCTTCTACTGGAGAGTAATCAGTGCTTTCTACAGAGTTTGAAAAGAGTAGTTACATTGATAAGCAAAGACATGTAATATATTTGTCAAGAAAGAACGATATTCCAGTCCAGTACTGAAAAGTTTATAATGTAATAAAAACTGCCCATTGCATTATTTTTTTTTAACAAATAAAAGCTTCTCTACCAATTGTTATTCCTACAGGGTTTAGATGAAAAAGACAACACCAAAAGGGTAAGATTTCTATGTATGTTTTACCATCACGCTAAAATTGTCAAGAAAATCCTAACACCCTTGCCCTGTTTTGTAGTAAAACCCCACTTTTAATTTTTTTGAACAGTTCTTATTTCATTATTCTAAGACTCATGACTCAGGCAACTCAGACATCACGGTAAGTGGCGTAGCACCTCCTTGTGAGTACACGTGTGCTTGTGTGTAAAAACAAGGCAATGTTCCTTTTTGCAGCAGTCCCTCCCACTGCTCAGCAACCCCATAATGGGGAGCTTTGCAGTTAAGATACAGAACGTCTTTTAATAACATGGAAGAGGATCATTGATACTGTACAAGAGTGCAAAAAACCAACCAAACACTCAAAGAATCCCAAACGCATCTTAATCTTGTAGTTCATTTTTTTTTTTAGAATAAGATCAAAAACTTGTTTCTGGTACTGGAACAGAACACATGCAGTGAAACAATGTGGATTTATAGAAGCATCAAGAACTCTTAATGAATTTTTATTCATTATTAATTAAATGCAGTGAAACAATGTGGATTTATAGAAGCGGAGAACATGACCATAAATATCAAGAACTCTTAATGCATTTTTATTCATTATTAATTAGATTGTATGTATTTATTTGTGCATGTCATAAATACGTATCAGGCAAAATAGTATTTAAGTCTCACTCAGATTTTGAATTATATTTTAAATGAAAAATATGATTTTAAAAATAGCCTGGTATTGTTGATATAACAATATTCCCATAAGACAACAACATAAACCAGACTATGTGTGATCCATTCTTGCTTTTAAAGTGCAAACATTATCTGTTATTTCTGTGCATCAATGTGTCTTTTCTGTGCGTGACAGGATTTCGAGGTAGTTCAACGCAATCATTTTTTTTCTCACTTCTTAACAATCATCTGATACATCAATGACCATTTTGGCCTTGATCTCTACGTTTCCTCAGAAATATGTGGTATATTTCCTAGACAGTGATATTGCTGACATTGGGGTCAGTGTTTTCATGATAGAATTGGAGGTTTTGACAGTTTTCAGGGCACTATTCTATTTCTATTTAAGAGGCCACTTTGTCCCCATCTGGAATGCCTTTGCCCCTGCCTGCCCCCAGGAATTGCTGCTTTCTCACTTTTTTCTGGTTTAGCTGTTCAGGTGACTCTTTTCCAGTCCAGGTCTCAGAGATACTGACCTAGTGAGATCCATCGTTCTTCAGCTTTATTAACCTCTCTCCACTGACTGCAAGACAGAGCTGAGATGCCCTTTAACTCCTCCACTATGCATCAGACCTCTACTTTTTTAGCTATTATGATGCCACATTGCCTATCTTAGGGCAGACAGTGCAAAAGGTCTCAGAGATACTGACCTAGTGAGATCCACCATTCGTCGGCTTTATTAACCTCTCTCCACTGACTGCAAGACAGAGCTGAGATGCCCTTTAACTCCTCCACTATGCATCAGACCTCCACTTTTTTAGCTATTATGATGCCACATTGCCTATCTTAGGGCAGACAGTGCAAAATTGGCTCCAAGTAGGCAAGTTCATTTTACCTATTAAATACATTATCACTTTGGTAACTCTAGCTATTCCATAAATTATATTGCTCTTCGGTGTTACACTTTTCTAAGTATTGGATAAAAAAATGCAATATTTTTAAAATTACATTTACATGAGT
This sequence comes from Calidris pugnax, assembly GCF_001431845.1. NCBI lineage: Eukaryota > Metazoa > Chordata > Aves > Charadriiformes > Scolopacidae > Calidris > Calidris pugnax. The sequence goes on along the minus strand of NW_015090868.1, from coordinate 1,845,384 downwards.
TGAAGGTTGAAATTGGTTGATGGAACATGGGGTTTCTACTTTATTCCTCATGGTGGACCTTGTGGTTGTGTTTTGCCAGGGGGGCACTTACACTGCACACAATGACCACCATGCTTAACCAGGCTGTCTGCAAGCATAAAGTCTTGTTGAACACAAGGAATTTCATGGTTTGAGCTTGTCTCTTAGGCACAGTGGCCACGTCCATGGGTAGAAATTTCCCCTGAGAATGGATCCCTCCCATACGCTCTTTTCTAGTAAAAAAAATAAATAAAATTCTTAATTTTCTGAAGTTATTTTGAAGTAAAATGAACTTTTCATTACAACGGAGATTGAAGCTGCTAAATTCCATAGCAGATAATAGTAGAAATGTTAGCAGGAGCAGTGTATGGAAGTGTTCTCTGTACCACTCCCAGAGGCTGATCAAAGTCTGAGTTATTGCAATTGCCTGGGCAAAAAGTCTGTAAATGGTTCTGAACTTCCAATGAGTAGAGGTGAGGGCACAGCTTTTCTCTCCATCACTGTGTGAGTCACAGTCCTAGTGTAAATATAAATGTTGCTACCTGTTTGTTTTCAAGTCTGAATGTTCAAAAAACAAGTTTCTCAATTAACATCTTCAGTTCTTTTTTGGTCCATAAGCCAATACTGCGGGAAGAGACTTCTTTTGCATCGTAAGCTCCAAATGTCATTGTTGCTCATGTGTCTGTGTTCGTGTCCTCTCAGTCCTCTGTCCTGCATCCTTTGCTGCAGCTCGTTCCCCAGCTTAATGAGAGAAGACTGAAGAGATACAAAGCGGACGTATGTAATCTCAAACTCTGCATGTTTGCATTCTTACACCTTGTGATTTTTTAGCTCTTCTAAAAATGTCCTCCTAGACCTTTCTGCTGATAACATTTTTATTTTCATGATTTACTATCACACAAGTCTACTTTCATCAGAAACAGGAGGTTTTTCTATGCTTTAATTAGAGAAAAATAATCCTGATGATATTTAACATTTAAAACAAAAAACCCCACTAAATATCTTCTAAAAATGTCCTCCTAGACCTTTCTGGTGATAACCTTTTTATTTTCATGATTTAATATCACACAAGTGTACTTTCATCAGAAACATGAGGTTTTCCTATGCTTTAATTAGAGAAAAATGATGATATTTAACATTTAAAACCCCACTGAATGTACACTTAACACAGAGCAGTGATAGAACACAGAGCCCAGGTACCAAAATGGATTGTGAGTTCTTTTATAAAAAGCAAAATAGTTTCAAAGTTATCTGTACCATTATATTGCAGTTGAGTCATATTTTCTGCAGGGGTCCTTGTTTTTTTAGCCTGTTTGGAATTCAAACCATATCTACTCCTTAAACATATACTGTTTATGACTTATAGCACTAAGAATTTCCAAGTGATTTATAGGTGATTTTCGTGTTTAACTTATGGTGCAAATAAGAAAGTTCTCCATGGAACTAATTTTCCATAGAGAAGTTGTGTGTTTTGGAACAGAAGTTTCACACAGAAATAGAGGTTGAACAAGATAACTTCTGGAGGGCAGGCACTAAACTCTAAATAAACACAGTTCCTCATTAATACATGTGTTTCTGTATACATATACACATGCAGGTTTGTGAATATACATGCATGCACACTATAGAATGTATTAGAGTGGGTTTTTTTAATATTTCCAAACCCTTGGAAGTTACGAGGCAACTGTTATAATGAAGGCAGATTTTAGCTTCAGTTGTTTTCTAATACCAACCTCCTGAGATGAAATCAAACCAGGAAACGATGTAACCTTCTTTAAGAGGTGTCTGGTTCTAAGTAGCAAATGGCATATTAACATAAAATAAATCACAATTCCATATTAGTAATTGTACTCTTGACTCCTTTAATGTTCTAGATAATTTCCTTATCTTGCCTATTTTGGTCTTGTTTTTATGTTTGTTCACACATTGAATAGAAATAGTAGAAAAATAATGTAATATAAATACCATTAGACACTCCAATGACAATGTGCAAAACCCCACTAATAGGCAAATTTTTAGCCTTTTCCAATTTAAAACCCCTTTAGTATTGAACAGATGGTAGATCTGCGATGGATATTTCAAAACCAGGTAATGCTAGAATGAGTCAGACATTAGGAATAAAAATCATACATGTTTTACCTACAGCAAAGAAACTAAGTTGAAAATAAAGGAAAACTCAAAAAACAGCTTAAACTCTACTTCATTGGAAAGCTTCCTTGCGTTGAAGCTATTCCTGTGTTAGGAAATGATGGAAGCCATTCTATTTCACACCATTCTTATCACATTAAAATAGAGCATGGAATGATTGATTTCTATGACAACTCTAGTTATGATCAATAGATCACATAACCTCATTTTTTAATTGAGAAATACCTTCATTGCTAAATAAATTCCATCTCAATTTTATGTTCTGCTAAGCAGAAGATTCGAACTGTGTTGTTTCTGAGTTGGCCTGTCTCTCCACCTGCAGGTCAGTGCCCTCACTCATGTACCTGGTATTAACACAGGCAATGAAAATACTGTCATTAAGCTTACGTGTTCTCTAATCATTAAGGTTCATTAAAATAACCGGATACTTCATGCTTTGTACATGTTACGTTTAAATGGAATTTGTATTTTCTTCATTGGTAGTTTCCCTTTCCTTGCTGTGTGGATCAGTAGGCAGCTGTTTCTCAAATGTGTGCAGCACGGGCAGGGTAGAATATCTCAAGGACTGGTCTGTTTTGGGGGAGTTAATGTGAGAGGGGTGATGAAGATATACCTTTGTAAACTGGTGAGGATCTCATTCCTGGGCTGGAGCCCAAGTATTTGTGGTTTTTAAGCTTTGCATTGTTGTCCAAGGTGCAAAGACCAACTTGAATCTTGTCCGTAGAGACTCTGCTACCATGAAGACACTGTTTGTGTCTGGATAATGAAACCTGGGAAGTGGAAGGCAAAGGCTTCTCGCCATTGCTAGTACCATTCCACAGCAATCTGAACTGAGCTAAAACTGTGTTTTCTCCTATTTCTCTATGAAAGCATGAACTTTGTATTACTGACGTGGAGAAATATATATAAAGCATGCCTTAAGGGGCAAGGCTGTACAGTAGTACTGAAGCACATAAACAAATTCTCTAGGTAGATTCACTTAAAGAGTAGATATGATTTAAAGTACTTTTTTTCAGGAAGAACTTCAAGGACCTGGAGGGATTCAAAGTCGAGGCTACTTTTTCTACAGGGTATGGTTTGTTTGGCTTTTTTTCCTTTCATTTTGTGATGCAGCAAAACAGAAACTTTTCCATTTCCCTTGTGCTTTTCCCAGTAAGATTAGAAACTAGATACAGAAATTCTCATGAGAATGAAACTATTCTGTTCATCTTAATGCCTCTTTACTCCATTTTTGTAAAATTAAGCAAGTTAAAGATGGCAAGTCAAAGTTAGTAATAATTCTCTTGGTTTTGGTTAATCTTTTTTTTTTTTTCTATTTAAATAAGAAAGTGGTTAATGAGAAGGAAGCAAGTTTGTACAGTTGTATTTCTTATGCATCAGGATTGGATCTGCAGAGTTCTTACTACAGGACAAAGTTACTGATGATATTTACATCTATGCATTCATGATGCCAGAGTGAAAAGCAAATTCTTATTAAGCTCAGCAAGAGATTTTTTTTATCAGAAGACTTTGTATCACGTTCCTTTGTAGTGCAAAATATTTCTGAAATGACCATGGTGAAAAGGGAGAAACTCTTTGTTTATGTTAAAGAATAGTCTAAAAAATTCATTGTGTGACATGTATTTCTTTGTTAATTACAACAAACACACTGCAATAATAACACTGGAAGCACATCTTTAGAAAACGCAAAAAGAATTAGAGATTATTGTCTCTTAGAGTGACTTCTTGTGGCTTTCTACCCCCTATAAAATCATACAAGAAGAGTATAATTCATTCTTCACTCTGTGTACAGTAATTTTTACTGTATAATCTTCCTCCAGAGGTGGATACACATTAAATAGTAACTGACTTCAGGTTTATCTTTAGTGATGACCATGTTGACGGAACCAAGAAATTTCCCAATTTCTATACATACCAAGTTGGGTGGGGCTTTGTTACTGAAACCAGTCAGTTTTATGGAGTGCTGATTAGATATTTGTCTTTCAGCCACGCAACGGAAGAAGATCAGTGGATTTTCGCTAAGGAGGTACCTAATGCTTTTAATCACAATCTATATTTAAATTAGTGTCTTTTTATACAAATAGGGCACAATATTTGTGTTGAGGAGTTGTCTCAGACAGCCTTTTACTGTTTTGTCAATTTAGATTTCTGCAGATAAGCCTTTCACAGATGTTCTAAATTCATGTACCTTCAAGCAAAGCGAGTAGAAGCTGTAGATCTTCAGTTCTTAGAACTGAGAACACAGAGCCGTTTCAGGCAGCAAGAAATGGAAAATATCCCAGATCTGTAAGCAGTTTGGAAAGTTAACAGTGATGATAAGTGTATGTCCGGAAGAACTGATACAACTAGCTATGAAACACATATTGACATCCTGGGGGTAATCCCCCTGTTCTTACACAGCAAAAAACCTCACAATGAAACTAAGTGCAGGCTTCAGGATTTAACTTCAAATCATTCAGCTCTTTGGAGCTGATCTGGATTTGGAGTGATATAATAAAGTTTCCCTATGCCAATATTTTAATGCTCTGTTTTCTAATATATCTTATATCTATATCATATTTTAAGTATTTAGTATTTAGTGTTATATTTTACCAAGAGCTAAAGCTTTTTCTTATTTTTCAGGATTTTAGATTCCTGACCTAGAACTAATGCTGCAGGAATGCTGAGTACATGGACATACTGTTTTCCTTACAAAAATTATTCATCTCCAATGTACAATTAAATCACTGGAACGTAAATGTTCTTAAATTAGATCCTGTTAGGATTCAAATGTTTCTTTATTTTGTTGATTATATTAAAAGCATATTAAAATTCGTTGGTTTGTAGTGTTATGCTGTTTATAACTGTGTGTAATGCAACTATAAAAAGTCACAGTGTATGCATGCAACAGACATTGCCTCTAACAACACTGTTATGTACATTTATTTTCCCTTATAAATAAAAGCACTCAGTTAGAGGGTTGTTTTAATGAGAATGTTTGCGATGTAGACCAGTGATTTTCTTTCAGAAGATATTGTAAGTGATTTGTGCAGTCTTTGAAATCACGGTTTATCTAGGGAGGCCAAACAAAAGGTGTGGTAGGCTTTCCAAGATGATGTTCTTTGCAAGATGATGTTCTCTACGCCTGTACTCGCTTCACTGTAGCCTGTAGACTTCTGGCAGCCTGCAGGGTCAAGATAAGTGCTTTGCGGGTGGTTTACAGAACTATATTGATGATAAAGGAGTTGGCAGTCCTCAATAAGCCTTAAGGTTAATAGTGTTTCATTGGCTGAAAAAATTAGTATCTCTATTCCCTTAACTAAAGGAAATGGGGTAAATTGCCTGTTTTGAAGAAACACCTTTACTTAAATCAACTAAAACACGAAAACATCATTTTTTTTTAGCTATGTCTTATTTTTAGCTGTTAAGAACACAGATGCAGTACAGTTCTCATTTAGAAGATGACTAAATGGTGTTAATTACATTCTTTGAGAATTAGGATCCATTTGAAAACTCAGCTGTTTTTGATGAAGAATTAAAGCAATTCCACTCGAAAGAACGGAATTAGCCTCACAATCTTCCTCGCTTCTCTCTCTGAGTTTGTTTTCACATCAGGGTTGTGTTAAAATACAATGTGGAAAGTGGCTAATGCACCCCACGACTGACAGCTTCCACCCCATGGAAGGAGCAGGCCATGGCTGAATGGCGGGCAGGGAAGCAGGGCTGCCTCCTTCAGTCACACTCACGGCCTGCAGACTGAAAGTGCCCCCCATTTGATGGCTTTGTTTGCTTGGACTTAGTTTATTCTTGATTGTTTTCTGTTGTTTTTGTTCTTCTGAAACTGTTTTGTCAGCAGTAACCAATGGCCGATGGGCCGGGGCCCACTGCCCACCTCACGCCGCCATCATTAGAAGGGGTGAGGGCAGGGCTCCCTGCCCCAATGGCCACCACCTTCCTGCCACCATCGGCTCGGTGGCCTCCCTGAGGAGAGGCAGAGCCCGGGGGGAGCCATGCAGGTGGGCACAGAGGGTCATCCCAGCCCCGAGCTCCTCTGGTGGGGCAGATGGAGGGCGGTGAGGGAGTTGGGGCCCAGAGGCCAAGGAAATGGGGGAGGCTGCAGGTGGGCAGCGGTTGGGGATGAAAGGATTGAAATTATCCAGACTTTGGGCTCCCAAACTTGACATATGCATCACCCCTGGCAAAGCTGGTGGTAATTAACAACATCATTAGCATCAGTTAGAAGCATTACGAGAAGATTTTCACTTGAGACTGTGGCCTGCTAGGAGAGTAATACTGCTTCAGCAGTCTAGCTTCATACTCCAAAATAATTTACATTGAGTCACTTTTTTGCCGTTGCTTGGCTCCTTTGCACTCTCACTATCAAATATCTTCTCAAATTTTTGACACACACTTTCATTTATTTAATCTGTGCACGTTACTGTAACCTTGAACTGATCACTTAACACTAACTTTTGAAACACTGATTTAACTCAATTTGTTAAAAGATTGTTAAAGGTCTGATTGCTTCTGATCTTCTCTTCCTTGAGACTGGAATTCAGACGGATCAGACACGCCTGTTTCTGTTACGTTCACTGTGATCTAGGATTCTTGATCCTTTTTTTTTTTTTTGCTTTTACATTTTGTAGATGTAGCATCTAGAAAATGTCCAATGAACAACTGTTTGCACAAACATATTGAACATTAAAAACGTTAAAAAGACATAGTACAAAATGCACCGTTTAAGCAAAATACTATGGAAAGATTTTATGTAAGAACTAAGTTTTTTCTGAAAAACACAAAACGTCAAAATCTTTCCTGGCAAAAAGTGGCAAGAGCTTATCTTCTAAGTTAGCTACATTCTAATTCTGTTTCAGTAGTCTTTTTTGTTGTGTGGTTTTGAAATTATTTGTCCAGTTGTTATGATTATTTTTATTACTGTTTTTTAATGCCTCATGATTCTTTGTAATCCTTCTGCTATGGAGAAGCATTTGCTTTCTGTGAAGTGGGAAAAATCTGGCCCTGAAGTCAGGAAAACATACACTAAAGCACTCGTGTGGAGGCCAAAGTGCACGTGCATCACTCGTGTTTCTTCACTGGCTCCCTTGGAAGAGTAGCCCGCTTAGTTCTGTGGATTTTTTGATACCCTGGCTGTACCTAGGTCAAAATTCTGCTTTGGTGAAGGGTTGAAAACTTGGAATAAGCCTGACTATAGGACTTTTTTTTGTGTAAGTAAACCCTGCGGAATTACACTGTGGCAAAATCTTCATTTGGGTTTTTCCTATTCCAGACCCATTAATGACCATCAAATTCATTAGATTGTACATGGAGCTTCTCTTATTTTTTCCAGTGGATTATATCAATTACTTTTCAGTCAAAAAAGGAGAAAACATCACTTATTATTAATTCTTTATCTATGTTTTCATATGCAGATAAAGTTGTTGTTTGTTTTGTTTTTTTTTTTTTATGGAATTGCCCAGGCCGGAAGGGACCTCCAAAGGTCATCTAGTCCGACCTCCCCGCAGTCAGCAGGGACACCCCCAACTAGACCAGGTTGCCCAGGGCCTCATCGAGCCTCTCCTTGAATATCTCCAGGGATGGGGCCTCAACCACCTCCCTGGGCAACCTGTTCCAGTGCTCCACTACCCTCACAGTAAAGAACCCCCTCCTAATCTCCAATCTAAATCTGTTCCCCTCCAGCTTGAACTCTCAGGAACTAACTGCCACTTCCTTTCCACTCCAAACCCTCCAAAGTCTTGCTTCCTCACCCATGCCAGAAGAAACCGGCGGAGGTAAGAGTCTTCTCGCAAACCCGCTGTATTTACCCTCCCTGTGAGCAACAGCATGATTCTGTTCACTCTCTTTGTGCACTTCTCAAGTATGTTTTCAGATAAAATGCAAAGTGATTCTTTTGGCTTTAGGAAATTTCTTGAGGCTTGTGTAGCATTTGGTCTTCATTAGAATTTAATTTATTATACTCATGCTCAGTTCTGTAGCAGAGATTTGTTAAATAACAATGAGGCATCTGTCAGCTGTCAGGGCCAATGTAGTACTCATAGGCACAGTAGTAAGCCAGTGGAAATCCTGGATGTTTCCTCAGGTAACATTTTTGTAATGTTCTTTTTGTTCATTTGATGCTACATTATTAATGAATTATGAATATCACTAAATGTTTCTGATACATACATATTTGTAGACATTTCTTTATGGAGGTTTTCAAACAAGTCATCATTTCAGGGCCCAAAATACCACACATTTTGATTAACAACCTGTTTTAAAATCTGCTTTACTACTTCTTATCCATCTTCGAGGCCTCCTAATGTATTGCTATTCTACTCTGCCAAGAGCAGTCCAGTTACAATAAACAAATTTTTTTAAATGTGATAATTTCAGTAGAAATATAGTCTTATAGATAGCGTACCGTTCCTTTATCTTAACCATTTAATTAAACTTAGCACAAATGTAGACTTAACACCTACAGAATCCTGTGTTATTAACATGGTCTATGAAGTAGCTTATGCTGACATATTAATATTAATCACATACATATTCATGATAGAGAAAGGTCCATGAAGGTTTTTCAGCCTCTAAGTAATGGTTTCCTTTTGTTACATCTTTAATATGTGCCAAAGTGAAAAAGGGATGGTTTTGGTTTAAAAAAAAAAAACGCACACAAGACTGATTTGTTGATTTAGTTTTGTTTCATAACATTAAAACAGGATCCAAATGAAGATACCGAATGGAATGATATTCTGAGAGATTTTGGAATTCTTCCTCCAAAAGAAAAACTGAAAGATGAAACTGAAGAAATGGTTTTACACCTGCAGAAAGAATCAGAAGGCAAGTCAAATTCAAAATACATGCCAGTAGTATAACAATATTGGAAAAATAGAGGTATTTTCAATAACGCTTTTTGTAACTTAAACATTGTATAATAATTATATTTTTATTTTAATTACTTTCACTTGGTTACTTTAAAAATGATTCTGAATTAAATATACAACACAGTTAGTGACAAACATTATGGCATGTACCAAATATGGACTAATTTTCATCATTTCATAAAGGAACCACTCAGCATAAACAAGATTCACATTCTGAGAAATTGCTAGTAATCCACTCCATATTTCTGTATTTTCCTCTATAGTTATATCTAAATACATTTCTTTTTTTCAGAGTTATGCCAAAGTTGAGTAATTTCTGAAATAGTTCACCTTTTCCTTTCATTAGTTCCGTGGTTGTGTAATATTTTTCAAATATTAAAAATGTTTGCAGGAACTTTGGAGAACAAAAGGTGACTAATTTTTATTTGCTGTTTCTAGTGAAAGCGTATGGAAGAATGAATCTTGAAGAATTGGAGGAAGCTGAAGATGACTCTGATGAGGCCGATAGGAAAGCTATTGAAATGTACAGGTCAAGTAAGGTATTTCTACCCAGATTAACAGTGTACATGTCACTATTGGCCCATGAAATGGACAGGCAGCAGGTCGCGGGTAACCCTTTTCAGTTTGTTGCACAAGAACATTAGGAAAAACAAGGTCCCAACATACATGGCTCCAGCTTTCTGAAAGATACTGAGTTTGTGCGTATGGACCGTGTGCCAGCTATATCAGGATGGCGTGCCATTACAGGAGGAAACTGTAATTCAGTGCTGAGATCAAGCTGGTTAGTATTTTGACTTGATATTTAAATAATTTATCTGAGTATTTGTACGCACAGAGTTTTTACACGGAATAAAAATGCTAATACAATCAAAACGTTTCCTCTGTCTGCATTCTGGCTGTACTTACTGCTTTTGCATTGTTAAAATGACTAAAACAATTCTAGTGCTAACGCTGTGTATCTAGTGCTGTGTTCTCACAGGGAGATAACAGTTCAAATAATTATGTGAAAGTTGGAACCTAAATTATCACGCATTCTTGCTAGAGTATAATAACATCGCATATGTATTATATAATTTTCTATAGTGGCTTTCAGTTAGTATAATTAGTTGCTGCTTTTAGTTCCACAAATCTGTGAAGCATTTTCCTTTGCCCACTTGCAAGTATTTTTGTAGATGAAGACTGCCATCTACTGCTTTTACATTCCAATTTTCATGAATTATTTTAGAATTGTGTCATAAAAATTACTATAAGTACTGGTAGTTCTTCCTCAAACTAATTTTCGGACTCATAGAAACAATTAGTAGTGGCACAATCTTTTTATCACTTTGTCTCAAATGACAAACCCTTGTGCTACGTGTTTGTTACTCGTTTCCCAAATCTGGTACTGATGAACTGAGAATATGAATTTTATTGTTATCTTATTGAATAAAGAGTAGCACAGAAGCCTTTCTAGCTCTGAAATTACATTAGAAGACCTTGAGCTAAAGGGTTACTCAAAGCATTTTAAAAAGTAATTGAGAGAAATGCACTAGATATTATTTTTAAATGTATTTAAAATCTTCCAAAGATGCTTATTGTTATTACTACTTTTTAATTAGGCAGCAACGCTTGCAAGAACGGAAATGTCTTCAGAGGAGGCAAAAGTATGGGGAGCTGACAGAAATCTGTGGAGAGCAGTATGTAAAAGAAGTTACAAATGCTCCAAAGGATGTTTGGGTTATAATTCATCTTTATAGGTCAAGGTAATTACATTCTTGTTTAAGATGATGAATACTTCAATACCAATAATTGAACTGGTAATTAAAAAGCAATACCAGGACAAATTAAATGCAATAGACTAATGAAATAGCTATTGTTTGGAGGCAATGGAATCACAGAGCATGGGACCTCCTTGATCTGTTAATTCACTTTGTTAGAGTTGATCACTTGACTTCTGTTCCATTATATGAAAGATTTCTTTTGCTCTCTGTGCTTACCAACACCTACTGCACCTCACCGCGAGATTTCTTAATTTCACTGGGACAGTGGCCTCCACTCTCTGTGTTAGGGAAAGTTCGTTTGCAGACTCTCTTCTCAGCAGAATTATTCTACCTTTATTTCCCCTTTAACTTGAACAAATTAAAAGTCCAACAGGAAAAGTCTCAGCTCTGAGAACTGAAGGATGCTAGGGAATTTGTCAGTTTATCAGTTCCCCAATAAATCCTCTCATGGCAGCAGAAGTTGCGAGATGATCCAGCAGAAATATCAAAGGACTCCCATGATTAGTTCAGCGCACGTTAGTGACTCTAGTAGATATTTTTAAAAAGCACTGAAAATTAGCACTGAAAATGTTTAATGCATTTTTTTAGATGCAGATGAGTTTTCCCTCAGCTGTCAGGAACTGGGCATTATTTCCAGGAGCAACTGGAATAGATCAATCAAATGAAACTGTTCAAACTACAATAACTTAAATTTACAGATCTGAAGAAAGAAAACAGCAGCTTTTCTTACTTTTAATTGGTTTTAGTTACTGGTGAACCAGTTCTACGCTTTACCATTGCATAAACACGAGGGTATGGGGAAACCCTTAATCCCTTAGGAATGACTAGAGATGCACAGCTAAATAAAATTTGTGGTGCAATTCTTATAACAAATTAAATTAGAAGCAGACTATAGGAAAAATGCTACATTTAGAATATCATAGAACGGTTTGGGTTAGAAGGGATCTTAAAGATCATCTTGTTCCCACCCTCCTACCATGGGGCGTTTATTCTTCAAAGGCTTGATTTTTAATAACTTTTAGTTATTTTAAAAATCATTTACACTGGAACTGTCATCATACTTTCTTATTCTTTCCTAGAAATTGTGTCATAAAAATTACTGTAAGTACTGGTAGTTCTTCCTCAAACTAATTTTCGGACTCATAGAAACAATTAGTAGCGGCACAATCTTTTTATCACTTTGTCTCAAATGACAAACCCTTGTGCTACGTGTTTGTTACTCGTTTCCCAAATCTGGTACTGATGAACTGAGAATATGAATTTTATTGTTATCTTATTGAATAAAGAGTAGCACAGAAGCCTTTCTAGCTCCGAAATTACATTAGAAGACCTTGAGCTAAAGGGTTACTCAAAGCATTTTAAAAAGTAATTGAGAGAAATGCACTAGATATTATTTTTAAATGTATTTAAAATCTTCCAAAGATGCTTATTGTTATTACTACTTTTTAATTAGGCAGCAACGCTTGCAAGAACGGAAATGTCTTCAGAGGAGGCAAAAGTATGGGGAGCTGACAGAAATCTGTGGAGAGCAGTATGTAAAAGAAGTTACAAATGCTCCAAAGGATGTTTGGGTTATAATTCATCTTTATAGGTCAAGGTAATTACATTCTTGTTTAAGATGATGAATACTTCAATACCAATAATTGAACTGGTAATTAAAAAGCAATACCAGGACAAATTAAATGCAATAGACTAATGAAATAGCTATTGTTTGGAGGCAATGGAATCACAGAGCATGGGACCTCCTTGATCTGTTAATTCACTTTGTTAGAGTTGATCACTTGACTTCTGTTCCATTATATGAAAGATTTCTTTTGCTCTCTGTGCTTACCAACACCTACTGCACCTCACCGCGAGATTTCTTAATTTCACTGGGACAGTGGCCTCCACTCTCTGTGTTAGGGAAAGTTCGTTTGCAGACTCTCTTCTCAGCAGAATTATTCTACCTTTATTTCCCCTTTAACTTGAACAAATTAAAAGTCCAACAGGAAAAGTCTCAGCTCTGAGAACTGAAGGATGCTAGGGAATTTGTCAGTTTATCAGTTCCCCAATAAATCCTCTCATGGCAGCAGAAGTTGCGAGATGATCCAGCAGAAATATCAAAGGACTCCCATGATTAGCGGAACTCTGCTCTGCTAAGCACCTTCTCCCCTAAAAAGGTGATTAGAAGGGATCTTAAAGATCATCTTGTTCCCACCCTCCTACCATGGGGCGTTTATTCTTCAAAGGCTTGATTTTTAATAACTTTTAGTTATTTTAAAAATCATTTACACTGGAACTGTCATCATACTTTCTTATTCTTTCCTAGCATCCCACTATGTTTACTGGTTAACGACCACCTCAGCCTGCTAGCCAGGAAGTTTCCAGAAGTCAAGTTTCTCAGAGCCATTGTAAACAGCTGCATTCAGAATTACCAGGACAGATATTTACCCACAATACTTGTATATAAAACTGGTGAGATAAAAGGCAGGTTCATTGGAGCAGCTGAATGTGGGGGAATATATCTTAAAGTGGAAGGTATAAGAAATATTTTCAAATAATTCATGTTATACAAAATTTTATGTTGTTTGTAACTAGTAGGTCTAAAGATCACTGCTTAAAAGTTTGGACTATTTTTGTAGAAAAAAAGTCTAAAAAAGCAAAGAATCAAGTTATGTAATTTTGTGGTAAGAATATGGGATAAGCATGGATATTTTGCAATTCCGTGATTAGATATTACCCTGAGATAAAGTTGGGTTGTCGCGAGGATGGTTCTATTTATTGTTGTTGTTGAGATGGAGCTTGGTCTTTCAGTGAAAGTCCTTTTCCTCTTCAGTGAGAATATATTGCATTTATCAAAATAAATTGTAAACTGTTTTTACAGAACTGGAATGGAAACTAGCAGAAGTTGGAGCAGTGGAAACCGACTTAGAAGAAAACCCCCCAAAAGACACTGTGAACATGACAACACTGTCAGCGTGGAGTATTTCTGCTCATGAAGACACCGATACAAAAAGCAGTGATGTGATGAAACCACGTATTACTTGAAAAAATTTTGATGTAGACCATCTGTTCTGACATAAATTAGCTCAAACACAAATTTTTACTTCTTTGGTAAGCCTGAAACAATTAAATTTTTTTTTTTTGATTGGTGGAAGAAAATGGATGTAGTAAACAAAAGCCATATTTACCTTTGGATACATATAGACAGCTGCTCATTGACACCGAGAGCCTGGATTCTCCATTTCATACAAACTCTGCTAAAACGGAAGGGGAAGGGGAGGGTATTAGCTGGGCTCTAATCCAAACTTTCTTCCTCCTTTTATCCAGCATGGGTGCCAGATACTCCTTTAATTCCTGGTGAAATGTCCATAGTGGGACTCTGCTCTGCTAAGCACCTTCTCCCCTGAAAAGGTGGCCCAAAGCCAATTATGTGTATAGTGATACAAAATCAAGATTTGGCCCTGAATCCATCGACTAACAGTTCCGTTTGTTTGACAGGCGTTTAAGAATATTCCCACTAGTTTAGAATAATGACAGTTGGATCAGCTGTTCCTTCCTAACAAAAATAAGTATATCCTAAACAAAAGAGTTTACAGTACAACTGCAGATAAGCAAAACTAGAGTGAATGAAGAGACCGCGCTCCCAATTCAGTATTTTTATTATGAGTAGTGACTCAAACTGTACAAAACCAATCTCAACGTGCTAATGAAGATTTAGTTATACAGTTGACGTGGTTTATAGCATCAGGATGCAGAAAGAAAAGTCAAACAGAAACAGTTCGTTTGACAGTTGGCACGTAGATACCTAAGAACAAGAAAACTGACATGAGCCATTGTGTTTTTTTCACCCAGTAGGATGCGGTATTCGTAGATACCTAATGGCAGATACCACTTCTAGAAACTTTTATTTTGCAGATTCAAAGAGATAACTAGTAGATGCATTTCCGAGATAATGGCTTATCCGCCGCTTGAGACTAGAAGCAAAGTAGTAGTTTTAAATGTAAATAGGTCATCAGTGACTAGATACGATTCCACAGTCACGTCAGGTGAATTATCAGCGTTGGGTGCTGCAAAAGGAGCACTGCCCCCACTTCCTCTTAGTGTGAGCCTCCCTCCTGCTACCGGGCCTGCCCTGAGCTGCACAGCCACAAGGCTCAACTCTGCAAGCGCTCCCGTTGTCACACTGGAAGCTACAGGAACGTGTCACGAGATACGACAGGAAAGGGCCAAACATCCCCTTTGGTGAAAAGGGTCTAGAAGTGAACCTTAGTAAACCTTGTTTTTCAAGGATTACGTAGATTGTTAAAGTCTGCATCTTTGCTAAAGTGGACGTGATGAGTGAACTTTGCTGCGCGATGTGAAATTTAGTTCCAAAAGCAGCTTTCTCAAACAGATCCTGCTCTGAATACGCCAGTGAGGATCAAACAGGAACATTCTGAGCAGATGACTCTTCTAGCTACGCACAAGATGGCGATGACAGTTCCACAGGAAACATGGCTACAGTTAATGGAAGTGCACTGGAAATTTCTGCATTGTTTGGCCCAGTCTGGTCCCATCATTCAATAACTCACAAAAGATTCAGTGCTTATACTTCGGTAATGTCTGAAAATTATGTTATCTCTCAAGTAACCTTTGTGAGTGAAACACACATCATTACACACCTGAGCAAACTCACATTGACAGTAAGTGCCACATTACACACCTGAGCAAACTCACATTGACATTGACATTGAAAAACTGTATTTCTAGGTGAACAGTTTCATAAAAGCCCCGCACCATTTCTAAGCTTTCTGTCCTGTTCCTTCAGAGGCCTTTAAAATACTTTCAAAAGAGAAGCAGCATCAAAAAAATGACCTTGGTTAAGCCATGACCTTGGTGGAAAACGCAAATGCCTGTGATTTCCACAGCTATTTTGCCTGTTTTGATCTTGCCAAATACCAAAGAGTAATTTGCTAGTGCGACATCGCAGCAGGTAGGTGTTACACTCCCATACATACAAGGCGGGGAGACAGACTGCAGAAGAATTACTGAATAATTACTACTGATTACTAAAGATCTTGTGGCAAATTTCATTCAAGAGCATTATTGTTTGTCCTAGTAATGAAATTATTACTTTTGCTTATATCACATTTTCCTCAAATGAAAGATAGAGTATTATGAATCAATAAGTAACAAAAATAAGTGGTTTTACTAATGCTTTTTAAAATTCTTCCAGTGGAAAAACAGCTCTTTCTCAGCGTTACTGCTAAAAAGGTTCCTGCCCTTACAAAACCTTTGGATAAGACTTTGGTCACAAGGTGAATCAAATGGGAAAGCTGATCTACCTGAAAAGTAACCCAGAAAGAAAAATCCATGAGATTGTGCAGTCCAGTCAAATTCCTTATTTCACTCCAAACAAAAATGCTAATTAAGCTTTTATGGATACACACTTGCAATTATGCTTTGAGATATACTGCTGTTTAGGAGATCAACTGAAAAATAAACATTCTCATAACAGGGAAAGAAAACTGGGAATATTTACATACTTATACACATTTACATACATTTCTACTGAGCAATGTTTTATTTTAGAGGAAACAGTTCGTCGCTATGTTCTGCTGCATAACAGGTTTATGCTAACATAATCACTGCACATTTAAGCATATTCCAGTCCTGCAGGAGGCAGAAGGACTGGAATCCGCTAAGGTTGTACATAATGACTGTGCAGTATCAGTCAGTCGCCTCTCGGATTCACTCTGACCCCTGATGCCTTTTGTATTTATTAGCTAGGCTCTTTCACAGCTTTCTCTGCAAAGTCAATAGCACGGGCACATCCTACAGCTTTCAGAAGCTTTACCAACACAGAGGAATGCTAACTTTTACGATCAGAGATAGACCTGCAAACTTCTACTACAGCTGTGTCTTCCTGTGCTGAAATGACACATTTTCTGAGTCTACAGCTCCTCACCCTGTAGCTGCCCAACCAGGACACTCCAGCCCCAGTACTAAAGTACATACAGGGCACTTCAGTTTATCAAGTTCGCAATTACTCTTTTACCTTGCGGCCACATTAAAAAAAAAAAACAAAAAACACAAACCAAACATGAGAAGAATGGACTTAAATTGCTTCTTTTCAAGTCAGAAAGCAGGCAATTTAAGTTGCTGTGAGCCTTCCCTCAGGCTGCTGGCCCAGAGACCCCTCACACCTCAGCAGCCAGGTCAGTACTGTACGACACTAATTGGACAGTATCCGTACAGCGCTTTAAAAGTTACGGGGCTTTATCAGGTGTTGAGATTTTAAACCCGCCTAGGGTCGCTTCTTATTTTTAACGTTTTATTTGGTAAAACCGGTATGAAAACCATTGTAGGCAGGGCTGAGGCAGTCAAGCCTGTCCCCCGCCACTCTGTTAAATTTGTACACAACGTTGAAAAAAAACAAACAAACAAAAACGCCGGGACGGGTCGCTTGTGCCCTCAAATAACGTGTGGCGGCACCGTGCGGGCTCCCCGTTCCCCCCACCTGCCACCCTCAGCCCAGCGAGCGGCCGCGCCGCCATTTTCCCCTGGCGGGGTGAGGTGAGGCGAGGTGAGCCCAGGTCAGGGCGGCGCGGCGAGCACGGCGCACGCGCAGTCAGCCCCTCCTCTCCCCCCTTCCCGCGCAGGCGTAGCACGCGGGAGGGGAGGGGGGGGAGAGCGACGGGGACGCGCATGCGCGGTGGCGGCGGCGGCCCCCGGCGCTGGAGCGCGG
>NW_015090868.1:1827651-1827879 GCF_001431845.1 Calidris pugnax | reverse complement strand
AAGCTGATCGCCGGGAGAGGTCGGGCGGCGTGTTGGGCCCCGGTAAGGAGCTGCGAGGTGGGGCGGGAGGCTCCGGCGGGGCCCGGCGGTGGCGGGGGAAAAGGCGGAGGGGAGACGTTAAAGTTTGACAGCGCCGGCGGGTCCCGTCCCCGTCCCCCCGTCCCCTCCCCGCCGCCTCCGGGGCAGCGGCGGCGGTCGGGGAGGGCAGCGGCTGCCCTTGGTCAGGGC
>NW_015090868.1:1763453-1827641 GCF_001431845.1 Calidris pugnax | reverse complement strand
CTTTGCTCCTGTCACAACTCCCGGGCACGTTTGGAGCCCTGCCCGCCTGGCCCGCCGCCCGACCGGGCCGCTCCCGCCACCACCGCCACCACCATCCTTCTTCTCCCCCCTCCCCGCCGCCCGGGCTGCGCGCAGGCAGGGCGGCCGCGGGGCTCCCCGGCATCCCCCACCGAACCGAACCGTGCCCAGCCGGAGCGCGGTGAGCCGGGCCAGGGTGTGTGTGAGTGTGTGTAGGTGTGTGTGTGTTACACGGAGGTGGGTGCCCGGCCGTGGCGGGGCCCACGGGGTCTCTCCGTGGCGGGACGGTGCTGCGGGGCCTGGGGGCTCCGGGGTGTCGGAGGGGGCCCGGCGGCGGGGCTGGAGCCGCGGGGCTGAGAACGGGCTGGTTTATTTCACCTCCGGTAACTTTACTGTGGCGGCTGCAACGTGTTGGTGCCCTCAGACGTGAGGGCTTCTCGGTGGCCTCTCCCGGCTGAGGCGCATCCCTAAAATGGGTGCATCCCCTCAGCTGCCCCTCAGCACCCCCTGCCCCTGTGACACGCGACCAGCAAGGGACTGGGACCCACCGGTACCTCGGTTTTGTGTTAAGGTAGATTTGGATTTGTGGTTTCAAATTCCTGCTGCTTGAGGGCCTGGATGTGAATTCGGAATGTTATTTTTATTTTTGATTTTATTTTATTTTTTTTCCACGAAGAGGAGTGTTTGTAAACTAATCGAAGGTATTTGCAGGGAGATTTTTATAAGGCTGTTGTTTTCGTGTGCGTGTTAAAAGTTGACCTACTAAGAGGCACGGGGGAAGTCAGGTATAGCCCTAGCTGGGATATGAAGCGGCATGTAGAGGCGGAGTGGCTGATCATAGATCCTGATCCTCTAAATCCTTCCAAGTAAGTATCTTTTTTTTGATGACATAGTTTGACAAGCGGGGCTTTTGGTGGCAGCGTTGACTTCAACGGGCCTGTCTGTGCCTTCCTTGCTCCCAGCCCCTCACCTCCTGGCTGCCCCCCTCAGCACAACGCTTCTTGGAACCCTGGCCCCTAACTGGGTTGGGGAAATGAGCCAGGTTAAAATTAACTACCTTTTTTTTTTTTTTTTTTTTTTTCAAATGTGGTTATATTTAACTTAGCGCATTTCTCTGGGTGACAGGTGTGCCAGAAGGCAAGAGGATTGTTTTAAGCAAATACTCTAGTGGGAGAAGGACTTGAGAAAAATACACCTCAACTGTGGTAGTCCTGGCAATGTTCAGCGCGAGCAGTTGCTGTTGTTTCACACTGTTCAATCTCACAGGAATAAAATTGATTTTTGTCTATGAATACCTGCGGGTAGACAGTATTTGACTGTTATAATAGAGGAATTCAACTTGTCAGGACAAATAACTCTGCAGTTATTTTTATTAATAAAACATTGATAACTTTCTCCAAAGTGTTACAGACGCTGCTTTCAGACTGCCAAGCATTCCGTGTTTGGGTTAGAGATTTTTGGTTGAATGTGGGTGCTAGCATTTTTAAGGTCTGACAATTTTGCTGGCAAGGCAAGAGTTACCTCTTCGTAACAAACAGTCCAAACAGGAAAAAAAAAAACGCAACTCCTGAGTTGATATTTAATAGTTGAAGGTGTTGTTCAGCCATGCCTTTTGTTTTTTATTTCTTCCGCTTTGTGTTCCTACATAGAAAAGTTTAACACGTATAGGTCAGATAAAAGGATGTGAGGAAAGCAGAGAATGTTTTCTCTATTAATGCTCTAAGGACCCAATAAACTCTCAGTTGTAGCTAATTTAACACTTTTTGTACTTGGCAGTTTAAAAACCGAGTGGTAATTACTTCAAATTTATTTTGTAGTGTTGGTTAATTATCTTGTTAGTATGGAATTTTACCGAAAACATGGCAAGACCAATCCATCCATGAAGATTCAAGGAAATTGCTGCTTTTGAGAGCTTTGGGCTTTTGCTGGTTTTTTTGGCCCTATTCTAAATTTGTGCAAAAAGTTGAAGATCTAAACTAGTAGTAGAGATATTGGCCCCCATGCTTCTAACATGTTCTTTATACGAAATGTTTTTATCAACTTGAAAAGTTGTGTGGTTTTTTTTTTTTAATAAAAATAGTAGACTTTTTGTTGAAAATAGTTGTGAATGAAAAAGGCAATTTTCTCCTATAGGAAATTTCATCATTTGAAAACAGCTCCTTTTTCAGCTATGCACCCCTTCAGGAGAGATGTATAATTTGCTGTCTGAAGCCTCACAGCTTCAGCCTAATTTTGTAGATTGAAGAATATAGATAGTTCTCCTCTTAGAATAGAAAATTAGTACTCTAATACAGTTTTTAATACAAAACACTCAATATAATTAGGAAGTAGTGGAATTACAGCTAAGGTGCCTTCCTTCTCATCACATTGTAATGAGTTTGTTTTTCTTGAGGAGAAGACTTTGGTAGATATTTGAAGGAAAGGAAAGTGCATTTTAGGGGTTCTAGCCTTTTTAAAGTACTCATTTCCACACGAACGCTGGAAATTATAAAGGCCAGATGTTAAAGCAGATCTAGCAATGTTTCTGAGGATAGATGGTATTAGCAGATAGTTGCGTAGCAAAGACATTAGTAGCTGTTCCTGCCATTCTTGCCTTCTATTTATTTATTTTGCAATGTATTTTTAACCTTTCTATGTTAATTGAGCTGGTTCACCCGGTAGAAAGCTCTGCTGGCACCAGTGAAGGGGTGGCACGAGAAGAGGAGAGAGTCGCCAGGCTGCTGGGGAAGCAGTAGCTGCTTTAAGGTAGCTTAGTCTCTGCAAGGGAAAAAAAACCTCTGTCTGTAGTCTCACAGATGTGTGGCCAAACCATTCCACTGCCTCTCTCACCTTCTACTAATTCTGAATTATGAGTAGTGGTGTTGGTTTCATTGTTTTGAATTTAGTGGTCTTTCAGAATAGAAGGTGTAGGGAGCACAGCTTCAGCTTAGCAGGGTCTGAAAGGAAAGATTCCTGTGTCTCCACGTAACTCTGGCACAAGCAAACTTGGCCATCTCCATTGGGAAGGCACCTCATTCACTGCTGTGGGTGGCCCACCCGGGGAAAACAGCTTACTATTGCAGCTGGTTATTTTATTAACTCAGTTAATGGTGGTGGCCTGTAATGATTTGAAACTGTCGGACATTCCCCTGCTGGTTTGTTGCGGGAGTGAAAGATGTGAAATGCAAAATCACGGAAGAGGAAGGAGACTCATGGTTAATGCAACTGTGTGCTGCCCTCAAGGATTGAATTCTCAACCCCTACTGCTGCCACAGAATTCCTTTGTAATGCAAAAGCCACTTTAATTTTGGCATACTTCATGCCTGAGTGTTTAATTTTATAGCCTTAATATTCTCTTGCCATACTTTTTGTGTATAATATAAATTCTTAATTATAGCTGCTTTCAGAATATGTAATAATATATGTAAAAAGTTGCAGTGCTCTGCGGTTGTCATATATTTAATATTATGTGGAAGCAACAAGGTTTCTCAGAATCTTTCAGTAGCTCAGTGTTGCGCACTTTGGACTCTTTCCAACTGTTACATTTTGTCATTAAAATCACTGAATTACTTTTCTTATTCTGCACTGATGTTCTGAGGGGCAATGCTGAGTATATTATAAAATTATCATTAGTAATATTAATATTTTATTAAATATAGATCCTCAAAAATTAGATATACCCATGAGATTCAAGACTGATAAAAACTTCTATTTAGAAAGTGAATCTTAGTAGCTTAGCGGATACTATGGGCATTCCTCATCTTCGTTATAAAAGTGTAGCCAAATTAGGCTACTTAAATGCTTTGTTCTTATAACTATGTGTTTAATGATCTCGGAGTACTTGAGAAAGAATTAGCTTCAACACTCAAGCTACTTTGCCCATAATGACAGACTGGTACCACGAGATAAATGGTGCTAAAATATTATGCTTATGTTAAAATAGAAGACGACAGTTCCTGGAGTAAGACAGATCCATTTAAAGTGGATTTTAAAAATAAATATATTTGGCTTTGCTCTTCTATAGAGATCCTTTTAGAGTTCCATTAAAAAGATATTTGCAGGTATCTCTGAAAAGGCTTTTGATGTATGTTATTTTGGTATATGACCAGATCCATAAAATAATATGGAAGATCAAAACCGTGATTTAGATGGATTTTGGGTGTCTAGCACCAAATAAAATTGTAGCCATGTGTTGGCTGAAATTTACAGGCCTCTAGGTTTTCACTAGTAAAGTTTCCAAACACCTTGAAATTGTGTTCTCACCCTGATCTTCCATAATCTTGTCACAACTGAGCATCTTGGCATCTAAATCTGTTTACTATTCATAAATTGGGCAATCTGTAAATTAGGCATTCACTTGTCCAAAGGCATGTTCAAACCACACCTCAGGCACACCTATGGGATTGGACTCAGACCAAAACCCTGTGGTGACTCTCCCTTTTGTTCGGAAACACAAAGAGGAGGAGGAGGAAGAGGTTTTGTTGATGTCTCCTTAAAAAGCAAACAAACAAGCAGCCAGCAAAACCCCAAGCCCTAAAAAACCACTTTTGTGTGTGTATAAGATGATTAAAGTCTAATTGGGCCAAAAAGAGATACTAGGCCGCTTATTTTCTTGGAGAAAAAGCAGGGGAATGTCTGTGTTCCAAATTTTTTTATTTGCTTCCATTTAAAATTTTAAATACCATTAGGAACTGGAAACCAGGACTCGTCTCTGTCATTTGGGTGCCCTTCTCCCTAGAAAGGCATGCACTGGTTCTGAACCAGCAGACTGCTGGTTCTGCTGTGTCCAGCAAAGCTTTTTATTTTTAATTTTTCTTCCATGTTCTGAAGATTGCCACTGCAATGAGAAGTTCTGAGTTGATCCATCTTCCCAGTGCAGCCTGGAGCCTGCTGAGAGATTAGGGTTTGAACCCCTTCTGACAGGATGGAGATTGGCTTTCTGGCTTCTCTGTTGCAGGTTACTGTGCTGTAACCCCCTGCTGCTGGGCAAAATGAGAGCACATCTTTTTTCCTCCTGCTGGTGTGTTAAAAGAATATATTTCTTCTGTTTTGTTGGGAGAAGCATAGCTATGTACGTCAAGGACAGGGATGCCTTCAGAACCAGGGGAAGGTGAAGGCATGGTGCTGTGTTCACTGGTTATCTTTATGGTTCGCGTCTCTACTAACTTTTTTCAGAAGTTTTGCTGAGTGATGCAACTGTCTTTGGCTTTGGTACTTTGGAATTTTGGATCCTGTTGTATGAAATCCCCTTCTTGTGCCTCGCTAATAATCTTTTAGTGAAGACTATAGTTTGGGGTAGTATTGCCTCTTACAGCCGGAGCAGGCATCAGAGCTTAATTACTAGCTCATGACAGGGTTGTGGTGTTGCTGTGGGACACTTAGAAGATCAGGAGCACCTGGGAATGGGCTGATCATTCCCAGGTGCATGATATCTGAATTTGAAGTACTTCATCGTAGGGTATAGTACTGCTAACAACATCATCTACAAGAGTTTCTAGCTTGTAGCTTCACAAGTTTGTGAGTATATCTCAATTGCTTGCAGAACGTTGATCTCAGATCCCATAAGCATCTCGCTATCTGCTGAACTGGTAGATACCCAGAAAATTCCAGCACTTTCTTTTACACACCATCAAGGCAAGTATTTGTGAACACAGAGGAGGCAGACCTCTGTTGTAGGAGGGAGGAAAGATAATGTGTGAATTTCCTAACACGTTCATTAGAAATCTTGAGGAAATACAGATTTCCACATATTGAATTATGATCTTTGAGAATGAGAGTATGAGATACTAAGCTGCCTAATAAAAAAGGATACTTCAATATAAATTGTATTAATATAGCTAATTTCATATTTCCAATTCTGAGAATGCTATTGTAAATAAAATGTAAGTCACTGCTTTTACATTTGACTAAAGGTTTTAATGACATAGTAAATATTAGTTTCTGGCATTTAAGAGTATTTGATGTGTTTGGTGGCTATTTCATTGCATGTTTAATGTAGTGTCGGGGACTGTTTTTGCCTTTTTAGTTGTGGCTGTTACTGACATGCACCCTGACGGAATAATATTCCTTTGGTTTGCTGGCTGCTGGCAAGGTGGTTGTTGTGAATTCGGAGAGGGTAAGCTCCTGCTGGCGTGGTGAGGTAGTGGTTCATCATTTTTCAGATGGATCTTGTCAGAGAAGTGCCAAAGATTTGGATTATCTGAGTTTTCATGAATCATCCAAAAGCTTCAAGATATATTAGGGAAAAAACTGCCTTGTTACATGGAGTAACTTTCCCAGTCCTCAGACCCCTAAAGGTACATGTGAAGTTGTGAAAAGCCAGAGAAGTTGGGAGATGTTTTGCCAAATCTGCTTATTTCCCTTGGCTCAGTAAACAACCATTTTTTTTTCTCTATTAAAAGCTGTAGGGAGTTGCCTTTTTTTAAGCTCGGTTTCCTAAGGAAATGTGATTTATGCTTTTTCCTGGTTTTCACTTATTCTTTGCTTACATATTCACCAAGAGCTTTTGAAACGATTGACCAATTGCAACCATGTTTGTAGGAGAGAGAGAAATCTCAAAGACCATGGTGTTCCTCCAGGGTTTGGGAAAACAGGCAAACCGGGGTCGCTGCCCTCTCCTGAGACAGAGATAATGCAGTGCGGGTTTGGCTCTGACCTGCTTTTTCAGCAGGTGCTGGGTCTGCGTTGGGTGGAGGAACCAGAGCTGGTTCTGTGTGCCAAGGGGGCTTGAGGAGACAGCAAGGACATCGGGCTGTTTGGGAAGGGGATGGGAACTGAGGATCTGGTGGGAGGAATGGATCAGAGGGAGGATGCGAGGGGAAGCTGTCTCCTCGTGGTGGGGAGAGGAGAGCTCTCAGAATGGTGCTTTACACTGAAGAACTTGCTTAATGATAAGCTGCTAACTTTTTTTTGACCCTTAACCAGGGAGTTATTGTCCTGATCAGAATTAGATGATATATATGTTTCACTGACTGCAGGGTTTGGTTTAGTATTTAAAGTAGATTCTTCTGGAATTACCAGAATAGCTTTAAGCTGTGATTAAATTCATATTTTCCCATTGTTTCAGGGGCAAAAAAATGGTTTTGGTGTATTTCTTTGAAAAGCCTTGGACTTAGACTTTGCTTTCAGTGGTAAAGAGGAAAAGAAAGTGTAACTTGAGCTTAAGAAATAGGACTTTTCCATTTAAAGGCCATAGTGAATAAGTACTTTTAATAGTGGAGAGATAAAACTGATGGGGTGCCAGCTAAAGATTTCTGTTTGTACCAGTTATTATATGGAATATGTCCATTAATAGCCAAAGAATAAGATTTTGCTCGAGTATAGGAAAAAAAGATAATACCTCTCAAATGGGATTTCCTTTAGGTCCACTCCTCTGTCTTGTATCATGGAGTTTTTAGTTGAAAAGCAGGAGGAGCTGGACTTCTGTCTAGAATGACATTTCTGGTTCTTTCCTGCCTTGCCTATATTTGTGTTACCTATGAATCATGATAAACAGCAGACTGAAATTTACCTCATTATGTTAATCTTGTAAGATTTTATCAAGTCTCAGTGGAGAATAGTAGTCCATCCTACTCACAGGTTTAGAGAAACTTCTGGTAGACTTAGTAATAGTGAAAGAGAATAAAATTCTATTAGCTTGCTACTTTCATGTCTAGAGAATTCCCTGCTCAATAGTGTCAAATATACTCTTCAAGCCTTCAGGAACCAATATAATCGTCACAAACTTTATAGTATTCACAAATTTTAATTCATTAATTTCAAGTGTTAAAATACTTCAGTTTTAAAATATCATAATAGTTAGGTGACTTTGACCTGGGATTATTTTAAAGTAGTTTTCGTAGTAACAACAAATATTCTAAAGGAAAATGGATTTTTTTTCCTGACTGTGAGTAGAAAAGCAAGTAGCAGCATGAATCACAGCTTCCCAGAACTGTCAGAATAGGAATGCAGATTCTCCCCCACACGCACACATTTCTTGCTGTCACTTTTAATGTAGTAATGTGATTTAATAAAGTTTTTCTTGCCATCCACAGCAGCAACATTCATTTTGTGTAATCAAGCTACTACTAGCAGTTGTGTGGTTGAGGATGAAACTAGTATAGTAGTTCCAGTGATAACTCTTAACATCTCAGCAGTTTTGCTTAAAATCTGTTTTCTGAAAATGTTTGGGCTTTTTTTGTTAAAATACTGTACTTCAGGGTCTGGTTTTTTCAAATTGTTTTTTTTTTTTCTCCCAGCTCAGAAGCATTAGTTAAACATTTTGTACTGCACTAAAGCTTTGCATGATGTTTCATAGATAGTAAGATACAGTTCCAGCCTTGAAGGGCTTGTGATCTTAATTGCACTGACATAGAAAATGAGGAGAATGACCTCAGAAATGGGGACAAGGATTCAAATGAATAAGTGAGTCATAGTTAGTGAATTAAACAAGTTGTCTTTTCTAAGAACAGGATAAGGCAGATCAGCAAAGAGGAAGATGAGAATATAGAAGCAAAAGACAGCGTAAAGCAAGTCCAAATATTACAGGGATTTGAAGGAAAAGAGGGAAAATGTGGGGTTTTTGCAGGATCTGGAAAGCAAAATAAAATCAGAAGAGTGGTCTGAATCAAGATGAAGAGTAATTAGCTGTTAGGAAATGGGGCAGGGAAAAGATATGTAGAAACTGATGAATTATGTTGATGGATTTAGCTTTTATTGGAAAAAAAAAGGAAAAGGATTTGAGAATGTGCTGATTTGATTGGTTTGACAGGGAAGTCAGGACACAAATTCTAGTACTAAGATACTTTTTTTTTAACCCTTAAGAAAATTAGCTGTCAACTTGCTTTTAAAGCGAGTGGTGAAACAACAAGCAACTGTGCCTGAAAAGTCAATCTCAGGCATTTGTGGTGTTCTGTCACTATCTCCTTTGACAGTTTTTGTTTAAGCTGGAGGAATTTTTATGAGTTTCAGTGCCATTGAGGTGAGGCTGTAGAAGCCTCTAACATCAAAGGCAATTGGGGCAGTACTGCTTTATCAAAGTCAAAAGAATCACAAACCTTTTTTCCGTTAAAATAGCTGAAATTGCTTTTCAAAATTAGTTTAGATAAACTGGTGCTACCTTTATATGGACAATAAAATTTATGGTTGGTTTATATTGAGTTATGTTAGTCTTTGTATTGCTAGCATAAATGAAAAATAGTGTCTCATAAACTTCTGTATAGATTGTTTTTTATAGTGGTACCTTGACACTTTTGCTGCCCCATAGAGTATAGTTTGCCATTTCTTATCTATACTGGTATTTGATTCAAAATATTGATTTCTGACAGAATCTTTCATTTTACTGCATAGAAAAGTAGATGAGTAAATGATAACAATCTACCTTGCTTATCCCATTAGACTTGTCCATTAGACCTTCTTCAAACATTGGCATCCTTGCCCCCTACCTGCTTCTTTCTTTATTGTATGTACTGGGGGACATGGTGGTAAAGGACAGGGGGGTTGACATTCCTTTTCTTGTTGTTATGTCAAAGGAAACCTGCCTATCCTTGCATATGGTGGAAGGAAATAGTTCTATGTATACCTTAAAGGACATGCTTTGCCACGTGGGAGTGTGGAGTAGAAAGCATCAATAGTGATAACTAGTGGTAGCTTTCCCAGCAGGGTTGTCAGCAGTGAGATTATTTTACCAAATCAGTGCACACGTATTTAAAACACAGGTAGGAATACAGAATTTATGATGTGTAGTAGACTGGGAGCTATTTCTTTGCGGAATAAGTACAGCGTTTATGTATAGAAATATCTATTGCATAGTTAGCTTCTGCTCAGCACAGCTTACTGAAATTAGTTTTTCATTAGTGAGGGGAAGGTGTTTTGAGTTTTTCTTATGCTGTTGTGTGCCATGTTCTAAACCGTGTTCTGGGGTCGATCACACGTCCTGTCTGAACCACACAAGGCTAACGTTGTATTGATGTATTTTCTTCCCAGAAATTTGCTTGGTGTATTGTTGACGTTCTGCAGTGTCATAATATACCCCAAAGGAATCATAATAATGGTAATATTGCTGTTTTGTAGACAGAGTCAGAACTGTAACTTTCACGTTACCATTAGGCTGTTGCATTTGTCTCGTGGATTTGGATTTCAGGCAGTGCCAGAGCTACGTAAAAGGCGCTGGGCGATCTTGACCTTCTCCTTCATGTGTATTTACCTCATTATGTTGAACAGAGCAGCAATCCCGGGCTCGCGTCTAAAAGTTGTTTTGAATGAATTAATCGTTATGGAACTGTGGGGTTTTTTGTTGTTGTTGTTTTTCAGAAGACTGTGCCAAAGAAGACTTTTACTCAGATGACATCACATTTGGACTACTAATGCTATCCACCCACTCTACAAGGCACAATGCATTTCTAGGTAATTTAAGTAAGTATGTAGATTTTTATTGCTACTAGAACAGTAATGCTTTAAATGAAGCATCTCGTTTTCAACATCAGGCAAGGTAGAAATTCCACTTCAATTTGAAATTGAAATTAATGTTGTGTAGGGGCAAGAATAAACTTCAAATAAGCTTTTAATAAGCTTTCATCCTGTACACTGGAACACGGAATGAAACAATTGAACTAACTGTACCTGAGCTGCCTTGGAAACTAGAAGGAAAAAAAAAAAACCAGTCCTAATGTGTGTCCTAATGTGGCCCTGTGGTTTCTGGAGACTGAATTTAATATCTCTCCCAGGGATGTGTTGTTGATTTTTTGGGAGTTTGGTTTTGGTAGTTGTTTTGTTTGTTTTTTTTTTTCAGATGCTCTTGTTAAAGTGGAGATGAGATTAATATCCTAGTAATGTAAGATACAGAAAGCAAAATAATGCATCTGAATAGGTTCGAGTAGTAACATCTCTGGCCGCACATGGTTTTATTTGTGAAAGGGTGGCATCTCCCCGATTCCTTGATTGGACAGTATGTACTGTCCAGCTGAAGATGGGCCAGGAAGTGCAGATTTCCATCTTTGCAAGATTTGTCTTATCTTGCAGTAAGGTTACAGATTGCTTTGTACATCCACAGTCACATAAAGAGAAACGCACAATAGACAGTGTAGTTTAAGGTTCATTTTAGGAGTGACAAAGGGGTTTTGATTCAATGTATCGTGAGGATCACTGGCTCTCTGTGGCCCTATGTGTTTACATGCTTTTTCATTTTAAGTAGATATTATTATTAAACTTTTTCAGATGTTCCGTGGTCTTGGATCCAAGAAACTGATCTATTAAGATAGATCAGATATTGTGCCCATCTTGCTGAAACTGAATGATTTTTGTCTTGCTGGCAGAAACATTTCCTATATTCCTAATGGCTTACCATGCATTGGGGATGTTTGGTCGTGCGTGAAGGAAAGTGAATGGAGTTACAGGTAGCAGTACTTGTAGTTAATGATGCTTGACACTTTCTCTTCTAAGGCCGGTTTTAGTTGCTTATAATTTAGCAAGCCTTAAATCATTGAGCAGTAAGTCTGCCTGTGTCTGAGAATGAGATGAGGGGGAGGAACGTACTGTTTTCTTGATTCAGAATGCAGTGAGAATCTTAGCACTGGAAAGATAAAGCACCTGCATATGTGAGAGCAGGTACTCAAGGCTTTAGGAAAAACTTAAAGTCTTATGCTGTGCTATCAGGTGCTTTTTCTTTTTTCCCTTTTTTTTTTTTTTTTGTGCCATCCCAAGCTCTTGCATTAGGGAGCATGATAGATTTCTGAAAATACAATTTGTAGCAGTTCAATGATTTGCCTAAATCCATTTCGTCTGTCCAAATCAGGTGAGGTAGATATTCCAAATCCTTTGTCAGAACCAGCCAGAGCTACTGAGCGTGTTGGAGCTGGGCTGTGAGAAGTAAACAGGCCTAATCTCCTCCACTCCATTGTAATGTCAAGTACAAACACTGAATAAGGAGACTTTCTTCTGCACTCCTTGTACTTTTCCGTAACCACATCCCCCATCTACTCTTGATTCTATCAGTCCAATGCCACTCCAGTAGTATATTTCCATAACATTTGTGCACTTTTGATTCAACTTTTCTATAATCTTTGATTGTTCTTCTTTATTGCTGTTCTTGTGTTCAGAACAGCCCATAATAAAACAGATTGTTTTGAACAATGTGTACTGTATTTGGTTAAAATTATGAAAAACTTCTTTCTGAGCATCCTGAAAAGTTATGGATGTTGTGCATCTTTGGTGTTGCTTTTCAAGTCACCTTTGTAGACAACAAAGACCTGCTTTGTTTTATTAAGAATTTTTGTTTTCCAGGGTGTACTTCAGCTTTATTTTCTGCTTGTCTCTCCTTGGGCTGTTTTCCTTCATCTTCCTATTTTCAGTAGTCCTTTTACTTATGTTTCTTTTTCAGAGCTTTTTCTTTTTAATTTGTGCTGAAAATCCTCAGTTTAAAACTGTTAAGTTACGGAACTTTTGTATTTACTTATAAAAAAACCATCTTTTTTCTTATTGTTTTTCACAGAAGCGTGAAAAGCAAATAACTAATTAGAGAGAAAATACTTTTGACACTGATTTGTAGAAATAGAGTTGGAAGTTGTACTCTTTCTCACTGACTGTTGTACGGGTGAGAGTGCTGGCAGAAGTGCCTTTGTGCTTCTCTGGAAATGTGCCCGTGTCACTACGTGTGCAAAACCACATTTATTCAGGAGATCAGTGAAATCAAACTGCTGTCTTATTCTGGTTTGTTCTTATACATCTGCTATAAAAGGGCAATGAATAAGGAGCAGCAGCAGCACAATCGGAGCCCATCCACAAGAAATGGGAAATGTGGTATTGAGGGTGGTTCATTATCTTGGTCATAATTATTGGGGCTGCTCAGCGTGTCACAGCGAAGAAAAATTGCATCTTGTTAAATCAAAATGTGTTTAATAGTGTGTAGAGGGCTAATGATCTGAAAATGGTCTCTCGGTTCCTAACTGAGATTTAAGGGGAAAAAAGAGATTGTTTCTGAGCAAGCTAAGAGATTTTCCTAGGTTTTACATTTGGATCAGAGGAGTCAATTTAAATTAATGAATAAAGCTGACCAAAGCCAAGGTGTGCCCTGGGCCAGGCAGAGAGCAGGGAGAGGTGCTGTGTGGGAGAAACCACCACCCTGGCTGTTGAAAGCTTCAAATTATGAAGCAAATAAAGGCAGACTTACAAGAAAGGCTGGAAACTTCTAGTTCCACTTTCTTCTGCTGAAACTAGAGTTTATGGTGTAGAGGATGATCTTAACATTTCCACTCCTCCATTTTGCTGAACTGCCTCTTCAAATATTTTGGGATTTTTGTGTTGAAGTGACCCAAGAGCATCTGGTGTTCATGAATTACAGGAAGATGGAATTTGGGTTTAGTATGGGAGTAAATGGACTGACATATTGCTTCTTAGAGTTTTATGGATTAGAAATGTACTATTGAATTTATATTACAATTCTGTAATTGCTTAATAGGGTTTAAAAAAAAACAGTGGAATAAGTTATTTTTAATGTTGATAAAAATTGCTATTAACTGATTTTTCTTATGAAACCAAAATTATCAGAATTAAAAGCAGAAACTCTGGCTTTTACTTTGAAGCCCAGGTCCACACAGAAGGAAGCTTCTGAAATTAAAGGGACTGTCATTATACTTAAAACTTTCAATTTATGTACATGTGAAAGTTTATATAGTGTTGTTTTGTGGTTTGTTTATCTTTTTTTTTTTTTTTTGAAAAGACAATTTTCTTTAGGAATTTCTTTAAAGAGATCTAATTTTCTTTTCATCTAAATTTTAGCAAATGCAGAGTGAAGCCCATTCTTTCATTTGCAAAAACCTTCTGGAAAATTACTTGGATGCTGTAATTAAATGTCAGTGAAATTAGGTGAGTCTCTGAATATTTTGATTATTCCAAGCAACTAATGAGTTAATTGTGTGTGACAGAGTCCTGTTTATAATTTACACTGCTAAGAGGAACTCTGGCATTTAACCTAAAATCTAGAAGATTAAATTATTATATAAACAAATGACATAGCTCAGAAAGAAATAAAAAAAAAAAAAAGGCAAAGATTAAGCAATATATTCCTGGCTTTACTCCTAAGGTAGAAAGCTGTGTATATGCCAAATATATTTTTATCTAATGTTTTTGTAATGAAATTCTTCCATAACATAACTTGCTTGATTAGTTTCTCTCGGCATTTCTGTCATGGTGATTCTGTGGCTGTTCTGAGATGTTGTTTAGAACCAGGCTAATTTCAGTTTTACAGTAGACTAATATTCCTGTGTCATTAATCTGATTTTTCTCAATTCACGTGGTTACTTAGCATTGGATTTAGAGGTCAATTTGAATGATTGAAGCAAACACATGTTCATTTTTGGCCCTTCTGAATTCTGTTTGAGTTAGAGCAAGTTAAATCGTGGTGATAGTGTTTACATGCCTGTTTCATGTAAACACAATCTGAATTTCCAGATAAAAGCCAGCAGTGACAGCTTTATCTGACAGTTCAGAGTTGCCAGAATATTTGGTTTTCTCTTGCTGTATTTAATAGCACGGGTAGTAGGGGGAACTGAATAAATGAGATAAAAATCTGAAAGAAATAAGGGGGAAACAAGAAGTAAAATATTTAAAGCAAAAAGTTGGAGTGAAGAAACAAAGAGAATGCAGCCAAAGTGACAGGAATATCCAATTTTGTGTCTTCTGCTGAATTTTGGAATAGAGGAAATAAATTCTTTTTGTGGTTGCCAGCAGATTGCCATGGTATGGTCCTTCAGTGCCATCATGTGTTTTGCTTTGTGAGATGATGCCTGCTTTGGTTAGTCTGGTTTGGAAAAATAGGACATAATGCTAGTGTATGCATTGCCATTTTGATTTGGATCATTAATACTATTTTGGAGAAAATCTTCAATTATCTCCCTTTACCACATACTTACTCAGTGTGTCTGAAAAACATTCCTTTCCCAGGAAAATGGCTTGTTAGGTTCTGCTGCAGGTGCAAAGTGCTGAATCAATTATTAAATCCTGGGAAAACTTTAATGGCCTGTGTGCTGGTGATATTTGCTTCTGGAGACCAGATGATATCTAATCCAAAATAAACCCTCTTGAACATCTAGCACAGGAGTGCCAGCACCAGCTGCTTTGATCTACTGCTCCACTTCTACTGTTCCACATTGCTTGCTAATGGAGATGTAGCCAAAATTGTTCCCTTTGGTTATAGGTCAGTAGATGAGGGCAATGAACGTTTGTGAGATGTATCTGTTCTACAAATCCAGTTCTAAGTTTCAGTGCTAACGTTTACAACTTTTAAAGTGCCATTGTTGTTTTTTTGCAACTTTCATTAATAGAAACTGTCAAGGAAACAGACAAATACCGCAAGTGACAGTGAATCAAACGACTAAATCACAACTGCCTTTTGAAATTTTGATCGTTTAGTCTGTTTTCTTCTTCCCTGCTTATATTCTTAAATCGATAAAATGGGAGTCTTCTGATTTCTCTCATTTCATACAAATTTCAGAATTCTATATAAAAATTATACTTCTCACCCCAAGTGTTTTGCTTGAGCTACTCATCTGCATTGGAAAAAAAAATAAATCAAGGCCGGTGTTTTATCACAGTCTTTAAGTTGGAGCAAGACAAAAAAAGGAAAATGGATGGTCTTCACAGGTGTTTACAGTTATTACCGTCTGACAGATTCAGATTACAACTGTAATAATTACAGTTATTACAAGACAGATTTCTTTTTTACCCCCCCCTTGACTGAATTCCTCAGTTTGAGGTTGTAGATGGCAGTTGTTAAGGTTTTGAAAACTTAAGTAATATTAGTTGCCAATGTTAAACCATTTTATCTTGAAGTAATACTTGTAAGAGTTCTCCCTATCTGTCCTGTGTTATTTTAAGTTCAGAGATTCCCAAGAATTCTGCACACTGACCACTAGTGTAATCTCTCACATGTCTCAGTCAATGATTAGAACTCAACCCAGTTATATTTCTTGTTTTTATTAGATCTTTGCAGAATCTAGGCCTAAGCTTTCAGTATTTTTGAGAAAACTTCCACGATTCAAATAACATTTCTGTTGATAGGGACATTTAAAAGAACATAATATATGTAATAATATATTATTAATATATAATTTATATCATATATTAATATAATAATTGAAAAATAATCTAAGGTTGTAGCAGCACAAGTATAAGCATTTTTTGTTTTATTAAGCCAATTAGTTTTTTTTTCAAACCACATTATTTGCAGTGTATTTCAAATTGTTTTTATTCAGTCTATTCCCTCATGCTGTAACTAGCATAAACGTTATAAAAGCATATTTTATTCTCCTAGGCTTAAGCATCTCTACACTCAATTTGAGTAATCCTTTCTGTTAGAGTGTTTATTACTGCTGCTTGTGTATGTAGCCCTTTAGCTAGCAAAAAACTAATGCATTAAGTGAAAATCAAAATTTAGTACTTAGCTGCTTCATATACTGGTTTTGGGAGGAGACCTCACTGAGGCAGGTACAAGACTTCAAAATGAAGGAAAACGTTGAAAGTCAAAACATCAGCATTGTAAGCCAGCAAGATAGGAAGAGTCCTCGTTATTTTAAGTAATCTTGTTATAAGAATATTGCACTGTTATGTTGAAGTGCATATTTCATTCTGTTTGCATATTTGTAAATGTTAGGCATAACTAAACCATTTCAAGCCTTAATATATGCTTTAATACAGTATAGCTGTTCTCACCAGCCTGTTAGCGTGTAGCTCCAACATATAATTCATATGAGTTTCAGGATTTCCTGTGAATATTGATAGCTTTTGGAATCCCATTCCTTGATAACAGTATTAAACAGACTATTAATGTTCACAGTGTTCTGAGCTTAAAAGAATTGTCATTTACAATAAAATCTGATTATAATTTTACTTTTTGATAATTGATGTATTAATTGAAAACTGGAATAGCTATAATAACTTTATAAATATGTTGTTAATGTTGCTTTTCAGGACTTAAGTGCTGGATGATCCCAGTCAGGTTCTGCTTATAAAGTGGGAAAAGAGCCTGCAAGGGATGAATTGCCATGTTTGCTTTGATTTTAAAATAGAAATTATAAAATGCATGTAGTGCAACTTGATTTTAACTAGGTCTTACTTGCTAGTGGAGGTGGCAGTCTTTTAAGCAGTGCTAATTTCAGCATCTTCAGTAGTGACCTGGAAGGGAAGGTTCTAAATGTTTGCAAATAAAATATGGTGATACTAATTTGGGAGGTGTTGAGAACTTGAGAGTGCAGAGAAAGCTTTGAGGATCAAGAAGCGAGCATACTGAGACAGGGGGTTTGGTAGATAGAAATAGTGTAGTCTCATCATTCTGTGAAAGAAATATCTGCAAGTGGTAAAAGAGGGGAAAAAAAAAAGCCGAGGAAAAGAGTTCTAAAGTCATGTGAATGTAGTGAGTAAGGTTTCAAGTAGTTGATATGATTCTATGTTGAGTATTGTAGATGGTAAAAGGGATTAATATTTTCCAAAATACAAAAGGGAGATGAATTTGTGACTTCTCCCACACGCCTAATCTTGGAAATTATTATCCCAAATATGGTAGCAGCAAAGCTTAAAAAAGCTTGGCTTAGAAATTCCTCAGTTACATTATGTTTTATGTCTTTCGATCAATATTGTGATCTTAAAATATTTTTGAGAGAGCTAAAGAATGGGAAATAATTGACAGAATTTTTGCTATGAGCATTGAATTAGTATGCGAAGTCCAGAAAGCCGTCATTTAAAAAATTCCCAATGCTTGAAGAGTAATATTGTTGTCATAATTAATCAACTTAATTTATAATTAAATTGACCGGACCCAAGATCTTGAAGATCATAGTGATCTATGGGAAAAAGGAATTTGCTGGTCTGATTTTGCTGCTGCTTTGGTGACCCTCAGAAGGTGAATTCAGTGGGTTTTCTGGACTCGCTTAGTTACCACAAGCTCTGAAAGTTTCTGCTCGTGTCAGTAGCAAGCCACTGAAGAGGAGTGCATGCTGCTGCTGCTCAGGAGAATGCAGAAAGAATTTGAGCAAATCTGATATCTACCTAAATTGATAATGTTTTAGAAATATGGAAGACTAAAAACCAGTTGGTTAAATGTTACGGTGCTACTTCAAACTATAATTTTCATTTGAACAGCATTTACCAAACATTCAGAAATTCAGTTGTGTTTGGTGCTCTAATATTTGAATACTTAATATGTTCTTCCTTTTTATTTATATGTATAAGAATATATATGTAGAATGATTGCAGTAAAATTACATTAAAACTGACCTGTTGCTGCGTTGCTGTTTCTGCTTGGTTCATGCTGTGCTATGCCTTTTAAAATTATTTTTATTTTTAAATAATGCACTGTCTTTCCTGCTTGAGCAAGTCTAATTATTGACTAAATGTTGGCTGATGTTCCATTTCCTTTTGATACTTGCTTATTGCAGGGTGGCAAAAGGATATCTGACATCTATCCCCAAAGTGGTTATGAAGTGTTTTGCAAAGAGTAGGACAAGAAAGCTCAAGTGTTTCTGCCTTGGTTTTTTCCATTCTTTAGCCAAGACAACAGTTAAGACATTTTCTTTCTGCGCTAATTGCAAACCCTCTTTATTTTGTTTTATTTTTTCCCTTTCCTGTTAAGGCACTCCTTGCTTGTATAATATGAAGGACTTGTCCTGTATCTTGGGTTTTGCAATTGCTGTAATTCCAGTTGAGTCGGGGTTGTTCTAGTGGAAATCCTGACAAAAGAGTAACTCTAGTGTTTTGTTTAATGAAATATGGGGTAGTGCAATGTAGGAGTTTGAAATTCTGTAACTACAATATGGAGTTTTTATTTAATATATAACCTTGTTCTTTCTATAACAGGTAGTTGTATTTGGGGAAAAACTGAAGGATCCACTGGCAGACACCAGAACGTTATAAAAGTAAGTCTTTATTTCTATTACCTCTTGTTAATCTTATGAATATAATGGTCAGCATGCTAATGCAGATGTGTATTTTGCATTTCCATCTCTTTGGAATACACCAAAGTTAGCATCCCCTAGCATTTCCCTTGGTTTTTTTTTGTTGTGTTTTTTTCCTACCTCGTTCTTTTTACTTTTGTTATGACTTTCTGGTTTCTGGGATGATGTGGAGGACTTCTAGGGGAAAGGGTTGGGGGGAGGCAGGGAGGAGGAACTGCTTCTTCCGAAATTCTTCACTTGGGCAGTGCCTCAGTGTTGGAGCTTAAAATATTCCTACTCCATCATTTGATGGAAACGTGAATGTGAAGTCTCACATCTTCCTTTCTGAAGACACTTTCCAATGAAGCACTCTGCTTCCTCCCTCCTTCAGGCAGTCAAACAGTCCACTCTGTTCACAAAAGCCTCACAGAATAATTTAGCTGTGCATGAGTCACCCGCGCTGGGAAATCTGGGCATCAGAACCGCTTCCACAGCTGCACAAATTGAGGATTGTGCAATCTACTTGGAAAAATTATGCCCATCATTAAATATTTTTAAAATGTTTTATTTACGTGTTTGCATTTCTGCATGAGATGGATAATTAAGTTTCAGATTAAATATTAACTTTCTACACCACCTGTCATTTGTTCTTTGGTGTTGCTGTTAACAGCTCTCCTAACCTTTTTTTATGTGTGTCCACTTGGGACACTTCTACAACTCTAACAGTTAACAGCTCTCCTAACCTTTTTTTATGTGTCCACTTGGGACACTTGTAGTTACAAAGAGCTGCTGTTGCTACAAATCATTCTTAAATTTTCTTAGTTTCATATCACTCATTTTGGTGAATACTCCTGCAGAAGTCTCATAAGTACTAAGGATCATCTTAAACCAGTCACAGTTCATACTAATTAACATGTTAGTTGATAGACAGGGTGATGACTACTTAGCACCATGTTAGGTATATAAACTCCTGTGCTTTAGGTTTTGCTTGAGTTTCCCATTGACTGTAGGGCTGAGTTCTGGATTTGTTTTCATCTCCAGAAGCTGATCCATGAGCCTGGATCAGTGGCTACAAACAAACCTCCTTCTCTCCAGAAATTTCATTTGTCACGGGTTGCCACAAGAGATGCAGCAACGCATGGGAGAGTACAGATGTTTCATTTAAATATGAAGCAGGCTTCTCAAGCAGTAGCTACAACACTTGTTTCTTTGAGCACAAATTGGAATCTCGCTTTTCCTAATTTTGTTCTCTGGTTGTAATTTAACACGTGGCGTAGGTCAGCGTGAAATGGCTTTGTTGCCAAAAGATGTCTAACCTGGTGATTCACTGCTTCCCCTGTGCCAGCACAGCTTTTGAGCAGGCATATGGTGAAACAAATTTAGTTGATTTAGCTGAATGGAACAATATTTGGGTTAGTTTTAGGCTGGACCAATTTTCTACTGTGTTAAATGTATGTTCACGGACACTAACGCTAACGGAAGAGAAGGGAGTTTTATATGGGTGTGGAAGTGAGTGGTCAAAGTAGTGATCAGAGGCTAATATTATGAGAAGTTGCAGCTTGACCAAGGAGTTTGGTAAAAGTGCTTAAAAATAAGAATAACTGTTACAGTGTGAAGTGCATCATGTCTGTAGCCATGTGATCTTACCTGTGTGGTCTATGTATATATTGGTCTTGCTATCTTTAGTAATTCTTCACCTGTGGAGTTATTCAGAGGAAGTACTTAGTCTGTTTCTCCCACAGCCTAGATGAGTTCCCTTTCCATGAGCTCAGAGTAAGTCTTTGTCTCCTGTTTAAAAAACAGGAAATAAAAAAGTGCCTGACTGAGAAGCAGTAAGATGTTTCTGGAGATCGGGATGTGCTAGATAATGGTATTTTAAAGGAATAAGTTGTTATGAAATGGTTGTCCTTTAAAAGTTGAGGTGGGTTATAAATCAAGCAAAACTGATTTAAGACTCATAGTTATAT
Source organism: Calidris pugnax (assembly GCF_001431845.1). NCBI lineage: Eukaryota > Metazoa > Chordata > Aves > Charadriiformes > Scolopacidae > Calidris > Calidris pugnax. Next base: position 1,806,778 of record NW_015090868.1, on the reverse strand, counting down.
CCTTAAAATGTCTCCTAAGAGACTGTAGAAGCATCTGGTGCAGAAATAATTTGCGTAACTTAACTTCTCACAGACCCTATTGGTCATCCATTGACTTCTTGGATTTCTGAAGACTTTAGAATGCAATAGTGAGATGTGTAAAAAGTGCAAGTGTTCATTTGGATATAAAAGCTGATAAATCTTCATTGGGGTAGATTTTTCTGGTGTAGGATAGAATTTTGGAATGAGTCATCAGTATGAATTTCAAACACTGCATTTTAGCTCCCTTTCCTACTCACAAAACACACACGTGCATACTAAAAGTCTGGCAGTTAAGGTCCTCACCTAACATGTAGGTTCATGTTTTTCTGCAAGAGTAACTGTAGTGGACAGCTGAGTATTTGTTTTTGTCAAAGTAATAGTAACGTCTCATTTTCTAAATTTAAATATGAGTTTATATCAACACTGAGCAGAAACTTTGTATGGAATGGAAGAAGAATGTATTTGGCGTTATCTTGCTTTGAATGTGTAATAACTATGTGACATAACTATGTCTGTGGAATTTGGTAATTAATTTTCTCCATGACAGTTTCCAAAAATGAGCTAATTTTTTATATCTAGACATTCTTCTCTCTTGTTATTGGGGTAGAGGAAAAACAATGTTTAACTCTTTTTGATTTGTCTCATTTCTTGGTGAATTTTCATGTATATTTTCCAGTGTAGGAATAAAGTGTTTAATATCTTTTTTCTCTTTGCTTAAATCTATTCGTATTCTTGGTATTATTTATTATTATATTATTTATTATTTTAGACAAATTGTTGTTTAACCTAACATTTGCATCCAATACAGAACATTTAAAAGTGCTTATGCTCTGTTTCATAAATATGCACATTTGTAATTGGATGAATCATTTCAAAGTGTTGTTAACTCCAGGATAGATATCTTGGTACCATATTTTACAGTGGGGTTTTTTCCTTAAACTTCTATTAATATTGAGAAATGGAGTGAAGAACTGAAGAACTTTTTTGTCTGGTAACTTTATTCTATAGAAAGTAATTGTTTTGTATGTAGTGGCTAATTTTGGGGGGTAATTCAGTGGGAATTTAAACTTTTGAGCATGTGTGTATGTGGTGCTATTTCCCCTTTTGAATTTCTGGAAAAACCTGTGCCAATTACCAACCTTCTCAGGTCCATTTAAGGGGCTGGAAGAATGAAGCTGGGATTTTCTTTGTTCATTGTTAAATATACTAAGTTTAGATGCCACTTGTGAAAGAGAATAACAGAATCTCCAGCTTTCACACCATCTACAGCACTGTTTTTGGCAGCGCAGGGAACACGGATTTAGAATCTCTTCTTGAGCTGGTTGGCTGCAGGTTGATGCTGCCCAGAATCCCAGCAAAGGAGATGGAGATTTACAGAGACATGAAAATTTTTGGGTTTGAATAGTGACACTAACATGTCAGCTTCTCTTGATTCAATCTCATCCTCTGAAGTACTGTTTGGTTTTATTTAAGTGCCATTTAAGGGAGGGCAGTGGGTGTATTCTTCAGTATTGATGAGCTAAATTATATTTTAGGTTTGCAAACATGGTGTATAGTCTTAGGTCTAACCCCTTGTTCCTCATTTCAGATCCAGCAGTGGCAGATGTAGTTAAGAGGGGTCGAGGGGTGCTGTTCCTCAGCTGTGCCAACTGTCAAAGGTACACAAAGCCACACTTTTTAATAAGAACAAGATAATAAAGATTATATTTAAAACTGTGTGGGATGTGGGTTTTTTAGACACATCATTTCACCGGTCTGCTTCAGTGTGTCTGCAGAGCTGAAGGGGTGAACTCCTCCAGCAAAAGCCACAAAAAAAGGTTGGCAAGAAGCAGGGTGGAGCCTCATAAATAAAAGCCAGTACCAGTGGAATCGCAACATGTAGCCACAGACTGTCTCTTGTACAGACCAGTCGCACAGGATTTACAGGTGTTATTTCTGCCACACTTAAGGGTTTGTTATTGAAGGAAGGGGATCTCCAGTGAGGAGCTGTGAATGCAAAGGACTGAGAAAATATTTTAAATGAGAATAAAGAAGATTAGCAGTTGTTGCTGATGGCCAGGTCCTTAAACACCGCCTTTCAAATTTTTCTTATAAACTTAGGTTCGTACTGGTTTTTTTTATTATGCTTTATGCTTGTCTACTCCCTGCAAAGGAAATGGACCTAAGCAAGCAGCTGAGATAAGTCTGGCTAAAAGTCACTGTAAACAATGTTCTCATAGACGATGAGGATTTGAGGAAAAAGCAATTCTCTCCTGCATTCTTCACATATTAGACTGTCTCACTGTCAGGAGAGAACTTTACTCTGTAGCTTGGGACTGAATGCAGTTTGCAATTTCCATTTTTTCTTAGCTCATGGTTAGAGGAAACGCTCCTACCCACCGTTCCTCTTTCCATTCTCATCCATTCACATATTTTCCTATTAAAAGGCCATCTGGGATCAAACTGTGTGGATGCCTGTGCTAGAAGCAGCACTCTCCCACTCTCTTTTCCTTTATCTGCAGAAAATGACATTTCTGGGATGTCAGCTCTTCTGCACGAGTGCAAACCAAGATTACTTGTTGGTAGAGAAAAGGTCGCACCGTATGGCTGTTCCCAGCTGCTAGAATAACCTTTTCAGCTGCAAAGTTTGGACAACATTTCTTGAAATTCCTTTCAGCCCCATCTTCTGATATTTTTGTTTGTTGGTTTGTTCAGCTTTTTTTTTATTTTGAGGTAGGAAATGTGACACACGTGTCAGTTTTAAAAGCATGGTATTTTCCCAGGGCCTTTGATAGGCTGTGAGAAGGGATCAATCAGTCATTCGCCTAATTTGCTTTCAGTTGGTGTGTACACCATTGCAAGCAGAGGAGCAAGTATCTCAAAACCTGCTGGCTTGTTCTGTTAAGCCAAACTACAGCTGTTTAGAGAGCAGGTTATGGTTCACCCCTCTAAAGATCTAGAGTTTATGGTTACTAGAGAAGAAGTAGACCAAAGCAAAGTCTTCCCCTTCTTCTCCCCTCTAGAGCAACTAAAGAGAAAAATGGTTGTGCTGGGGAGGGGGAAATCTATGAAGCAAAGAGCAAAATGGAAAACGTGAGCGATGGTCATGCGCTACTCTGGGCATGAAAGAATAGATGGGTCTCTGCTTGCCCATTACGGTGGGATCTCCCAGTAAAGTAAAACTCCACAAGTTCATAATCCAAGTTATCAGAATCCACTGTTTCTTTCCTCCTGGAAAGGAGTACCAAGAAAATTTGTAATTATCTTCAGAATCTATATAATGATGGGTGTCAAGAGGATGGGGCTAGGCTCTTCTCAGTGGTCCCTAGTGGCAGGACAAGGGCAGGATAGACACAAGCTGGAATGAGGAGAAGCTTCTCTATTTTGTGGGTGCCAGAGCCCTGGAACAGGCTGCCCAGAGCAGGTGTGGAGTCTCCTTCCCTGGAGGTACTCAAGCCCCACCTGGATGTGTTCCTGTCCAGCCTGCTCTGGGTGACCCTGCTCTGGCAGGGGGGGCTGGACTAGATGATCTCTGAAGGACCCTTCCAACCCCAACCATTCTCTGATTGTGTGATAACGAGCAGGGCTTTTGGTGCTGTGCTGGCCTTGGGGGTCAGGTTCTGGCTCATCTCTTTGCTCACAGTGTGGTTTTTCTGCTCCTTGGCTGGGTGACCCTGGTGCGGGGCGAGTGGTGGAGCTCTGCTGGGCCGTCACAAGCTCAGACCAGCCTGCTGTGATTTTGCTTCTTTAAACAAGATCTTCTCTCAAACTAATCCTCAGTGATTATAATAACTAGTTTGCTCCCTTGACAAAATAGGATTATGGCAGAGAGATCAGGTTGTATTAAAGAAGTTAATCTGTTTCTGTTTGCAGAAACTGTGGTGTTGGAAAACTGTGTTGTTTCCTTTAGTTTTCCTGTGATCTTTCCTGGGTGAAAGTATTTATCTTAATAATACATGTCACCTCGCATTAATTCCGTCCAAGGACTAATCTGTAAAGTCATGAAAACATTACTTACAAAATCAAGGTATTTATGTGACTATAAGGGCAATACTGATTCTTCTTAAAGATATTTAGTGGCGTTACTGTTACGGTGAAGTGCTGGAGAGGCTGTAAACAAAATTAAGTGCAGGCAACACATTGACTATTGTCCCATCCAGTTTTTAGTCTGGTCCTGAGAGAACATCTGTGTAATTTCACAGTTTGGTCAAGCTTTGAATTCGTTTCTAAGATTTAACATCACTAATGAGCGTACCGGTATTGACGGTAAAACTGAAGTTACTGACATTCTTTCCATCTAAAACATGGAACGTTTTATTGGATGGTGTGAACTTTTCACTATTACCTTAGGTTGGATCGTGGCTTTTTACCCTATGACTTATTCAGAACCTTGTTTCTTTGGCCAAGCAGTAACTTGGCACCCGGTAACTTATTGCCTCTCGGTGAGTGGTAAGTCAGCATAGCCCACGAGTTGCAGCGTAGCTAGTTTTGGGGATTTTGCTACAGATTGAGCAATGCTGTGTATTAATAGTTCCTATATCCATGGCAGCAGCTAAAGGTTTTGATTGAGAACCTCAGCTTTCTTAAAAATAGTAAGTTTCTAGCCTTCTTGGTTACAGAAAAGTTTGAAAACATTTACTGAATGTGTAGAAAAGACGGAATATCTAGAGACAAATACATATAAGTCATTGTATTAAAAAAAAACCACCAAACCCTCATGAATTGTGGAGACAGACCCGTGACCTTTGGACGCTTGTGGCTGACCAGGCTGGCGTGTGGGCGTCTTAACCTTTCTGCTGGCTTTCACACACATGCCATTTCTACTGAGTTAGAGAGCTGTGTGGTTTGGGTTACAAAAGCTTTTCCACTGCCACGAGCTTTCCTTTTGGTCTGGTTTAAGCTTGCCTGTGTTCATTTATGACATAAACATATTCCTTTCCTCCTCGTCTTAAAATTCCTTTTTGAAACATTCTCAGCTGTATCAGTGAACGTGCTTCTGATAGGTCTCCAGGTCTAGTCTATGTGATTGGAAAGGGATTCCAAGTCCTTCCAGATAGAAAACTCATCTGAAGGGGAAGAAGTTGGCAACGATCCTGTGATGCTTCCTATTACATGACTGAGCCATTGACTTTGGGTGACCACTTCTAATCAGAATAGCAATAATTTCAATAGCTTATGTGACCGTATCATTAAATCCGTCACTACAGTACAAATCCTGCAGTGGAGTGAAGAGATTAATCTTGCTCTAAATATGAAATACTTGAAATGTATATATTACCGCTATTCTTATTCTTCCAAAAAGCCACATGGAAGACTCTTGATCTAAGATTTTTTTTTTTTTTTTTTGCTTCTGTTTAAGACATTATCAAATATGATTCTGTGCTTAAGGCCTGTGGTTTTTTGTGTGAAGTGGTTAGCTGTGATTTTTTTTTTTTTTTCCTTGATTTTCTTCTTTTTAAATGCCCCTGTGCATACTGCAGAGATGAGGTCTGAAATTTTCCTCCTCGGAACTCTGTGAGGAGCTGGGTGAGAGTTGGCAGAGTTGTCGGACTCCAAGCAGTTTAAAAACACGGGTTTCATGTTGCAGTCCCTGTAACCTAGACTTCCATGGGACTCTTTGTCACTATTAATGTTTGCACTTGTCAAACGGAACAAAACAGAATAGGAGAGGAGGCTGTAAGCACCTAAAAAAGTAGGTCAATGGGCCAGCAGGTTATTTGGCCAGAAAAGAACGAGTGGCTTCATTGAATCATGCTGTAATTGTTTTTCTCCTGTTGGCAGATTGTTCTGCTATGCTTTAACTGCCCATGTTAATATTTGCATCTGTATTTTAACTGCTTAAGAGCCTCTATTAGGTGCAGGGGGAGGAGAAACTTAGCTTTTCTAATCAAACAGTAGATAATTTTGGTGTTTTCTGTAAAATCCATTAGTGAATTTCAGAGTAGCATAAGCTTAGTTTTTATATCCCAGCCTCCTTTTTAGAATCTAATATGCTTTAAAATAAAATTTTCTGGAAGTAGTACATTTACATTGTCTAGCAGAATACATTTTATTTTAAGAACAGTAAGCAAGACAGAGAGAAAAGGGGTAAAGATGGGTGAAAAAACTGATTTCATGTAATAAAAATGTAGAAAATAGCATGATTCAAGGGAACAAACTGTAAAAATGAAAAGTAATGGCATAAAGAGGCTGGAGGTGGGTTAACATTTATACTGGCGCTGAGATTTTTTATGGAAAAAGTGCACTTGTGAGGTAAGTTTGAAATACATTCTTCAAAAAAATAAAAATGACATCAAGATTAAAGACCGGCATAAAGTGATAGCTTAAAGCAGAATGAAATTGTTTCAGAATATCCATTTTATAAAGAAGAGCTTTAAAGCAAGGAGAATTCAGATAGTGAAATACTTGGGATATTTTTAGTGAGCAGGATATTACATATATAAATTACTCTTGCTGGAGTGATTCCTTCTCTTTTATTAAAAAAATAAGTGATCGTTGTAAAACTCCTTGATTATAAAATTCTCTTTGTTGTATATTTTTACAGTTCAGAATTTAATGCTTTTCTGCAGAAGAGGCTACATCTAACTCCGCATTGTTCTTCAAAGGAACCAGGTTTCATCACTAAACCTCACACTTCAACAAGTCCCAAGGTGTAAAAGGTAAAATTGTACTCTCATAATTAAAGCCTCTGGCTTTCAGTCATCTGCAGAAGGGCTGAGTATCGATGTTACGTAGTGTCTTTTTGTTCTTCAGAACATGGCTGGATTTGATTCTTACAAATAGACATAGTCCTTGATTTCTTGAAGTGTTTGCCTTAAACTTGAGTGGTTTCATTGGAGTTATCTCTGCCTTCTTGCCCATTGGCATGTTTAAATGCTGAAAACGCTTAACGTATTGCAAACTTGGATGCAAAGGCAGAAGGCTCAGACCTTGAAGAAAGGGAAACAAATGTACTACAGGTGTCTTTCCTGTCATCTTTAAGTTCTTTTAACTATTAGTCTTGGGTACTATATCTAAGTTGCTGGTTCTGACATAGGGCATGTGTAAGGTCCCAGTTCTCACCTCCAGTTTCTCACAACACGTATACTGTGATTGATTTTGTTGCATTCTAGAAATCGAGTCCTTTGATTCTTAAATTCTGATTCTGCATAATGAAGATGTCAGTTGTGTCACAGGTGAAAGGTTTTTGTATTTGTTTGTACGTGCATCTTTCTTTTGCAGATTAATGGAACAATATATCATTTGTCCTACAGAATTTCATATTACTCTTGATGCTTGTAATGTTAGGTACTAAATTAAATAAAAAAATTTAAAAGGGCTAAAAATATAATTATCCCTGTATTAGTGCATCCTGTGTAAGCTAAAGAAAACAAGTTTCTAATTGGTGCCTTGATTCAAAACGTAATTCCATGGCAGTGATTGTGGTTTGCTTTTAGTGCTCAGCAACCTGTCTGTTGGTGCTTGCTTTAGACAAAAATTTGAACAAACACTTCTTAATTTACTTTCCTTGTGCCATTTCTGTCTGGTTTTCACGTAGCACAACTCTGTTACTTTGTAAAGCCTGGCCAACTAATTTGAGGAATTCAATTTGTCTGTATGGCCAGCGCAATTGTTATTGTGAAGAGCTGGAGCGAAGGAATGGTTTGCTTCCCGTCTGTCTTCAGGGCACTAGATTTTGGAGGATAAAGGCAGGAGGAATTTGGCCCTTCTTAATTGAAGAATTGGGTAGTGGGGCTCCTGGGGAATCTGGGCAAAGCTGCTGCACACCTCGAGATGCTCCTTGAAAGAGACCGTGCTGCACCTCAGCTCTCCCAGCTACTCCCCTCCTGCACTCAAGTTATGAAACTTTGTGGGGAAAAAACCTCAGTCTTGGGAAGCAAACCTGCATTGTATGGGGCTGTGGCACATCCTGAGACAATCCGGTGGAAACATAAGCTTTCTTCCTCAGTTTCCCCATATATTAAAAAAACTGGGATACAATTTTCCTGGAACATTTTGCAGACTGTTTGGATCATGGGGTTGCAGCTGCCATTTTTCTTGTGGTGTTAACACTGCTCGTTCCACTGAATTTGGCACTTTGAGAAACAAACAAATCCTTCCTTCTCAGAAACTATGAGTCACTGAAGTGACTAAACCCAGCTCCTTTGAAATAAATGCAACGCATTTTTACTACAAAGTTTATAACATAGTAAAAATTCCCAAAGATCTGCAAGTTCAGCTCTTATAAAACTCCTTGCTGCACGCAGTTGTTCCGTAATCACTGACAGTGTCCCAGTCCTGCTGCTCCCTTTGAGCAGCCTCTGCCACCTGACTTTTCTCTATCAAGGAGAAAGGTTTAATTGCATTGGTTCATCTTTTCATAAACCTTACAGCCTTTCCATACTGTCGTGTAATTTTGGGGTACCTAAAGGTTGGTCCATGTTGAGTTAAATACTGATTTTAATTCTATATTCCTTCTCTCACTATTAATATTTTCAATCACATTCTTTATTCAAAATCATATATACACATGAAAAATGAAAAACGTCCTACTGAAACTTTTTAAGAATAAGTGACTGCTTTAAGAAATGGCCAGATTAACTATAACTTTCTCAGCATGGAGAGCACATTCTAGTGGGTATCTAATACTCATCATTTCACATATCTGTTATAACAATGTGCTCAAGAAAAAAATACAGTAGGAAATTAATAATAGCTGTAAAATACTATATCCCAAATCCTTGTTGTTTGTACAATTTCTAAATAGAATGTATTACTACCGAGGAGTGTATTTTATGCCTTTTCAACCTTCAAAATTGTGAGTGTCTTTTAGGTAAAAGTTAAAATAAAAAAGGAAAAGTTATATCTGAATTCAGAGTCAGAAAAAAAGGTTTATATGCTTTCAGTATAGAGTTATTAATCATAAAATTTAATAAAACAATGTTCTCTTGAACTCTTTGTCACGTAAAATGAGATATTAAAGCCCAGGTTTTGATGGTAGCAGAGACTGCGCAAGAGAAGGTAGGAAGACAGAGCAGAAGGTTGGAAGAGAGGGATAGATTGAGAGCAGAATGAAAACTTCAGTGTGCTCTAATGAAGAATGTGTTTGTTTCTCCAGAGTCACATTTTGGTGTTTTTTTCTTCTCTTGTAGGCAAACGTACAAATGTCTACCACAAGACTAAAGTGTGATATGTTATGTTTTTTACCATAAGCACCCATAAAATGAGCTCCATTGCAGACAGGTATGTTAATAGATGCTAACAGTTTTGGGGGAATTACTGTTCAATGCTTTCTTTAATACTCTTTGCTTAAGGTTAATATATAGAGAATATTCTTTCATGCAAAAAATGAAAGGAGTGAGCTTTTGGCTTTTTTTTTTTTTTTTCCACAAAGTTGTTTTGATAGTTGTTAGATGTGTTGATTTGTACTCAATGGAAATATTTATTTTTGTTGTTTGAGATGTGTCTTAAAATGTATTACTTGTTTTCAGCCATGGAACAGCATCTGTGCAATTTGAGTTGATTTTTAATGTTTACTTCAGGGTGGGGTTTTTTTGAGTACTTCAATATTTGCTTAAGGAAAAAAAAACAATAAAAACATTTAAACAATTAGTGATGGTGCGGATTATAGTAAAGTGACCTGCTAACCTATTTCAAGGGAAAAGTAATAGCTGAGACATGGTTTCTGCTTGATTCCTTGAGCTGGACTTTCTTAGCAGCTTAGGTGAACATCTGTCCTTAATATTCTGTGTATTGCCATTTTTGAGACTTCAGGCAATGAAACTTGCATCAAATTTACAGGAATTTAAACCAGTTCTAAATAAATAACAATAAAAGCAAAGGGTAAAACTTGTCCGAGTTCTCAGTTCTTTTAATGAGGGTTTGTGGTGTTTCACTGAAACTTTTGAATGTACAAATTCCTTTTAATTGCTTTTTGTTTATGTAGTAGCATACAAAATAATTATTTCCTAACATCACTGCTTATCATGATGTATGATTGCTTGGTGACGTTTACTTGCGTTAAGGGAAGGAAACATTAAGATAAAAAATTAAGGGTGGACACACAAAGGTCAGTGTGGATAGCACTAAATAGACTGAAAGCAGACAGAAGAAATTAGAGAAATCAAATGTGACAATTTATTATATAGCAGTTTTGGAAAACAGAAGAACAGTTCTGATTTTTAAAAGACAAGAAAATGAACAGAGATGTTGTATAAAGTATACTGAGGTATCTTCAAAGGAAAATGTTGTCATTTTGGTATTTTTACACCCCTTTAGCAGTGGACAGTTGTGAATTGAAGAAAATTTGTGTGACACTTGGAAGCAAATATAAGGAATAATTGTTGCTACTGTGTAATGTTTATATTAATTGTATGTTTATAAAATTACATACATGAATGAAGTATAGCATATTCCTCAGCCCTCTTCCATTAATGATACTTTAGTGTTTAAGAAAAACGTACTTCCTTACTGTAAATATTCCCAGTAATGGTAATAAAAGTTGCCAATAAGTAATAATAAATTATATTTATCCTCTCTCATGTTTTTCAAAAGGCTAAGGTAATCCAAATAATCAAGAGGATAGAAAAATAAAATCAAGTAGTGTTCAATTAAGTGCTTGCATAGGGTTGTAAGTTCTCATTAGAAATAGTCTGAAAACTGTTTGGGTTGTGTCAGAAAGGTGAGGAGTTTTGCTTTCTGTTTAGTAAATGTCCTGCAAGAACTTATAGCAGATGTAGCTTCAGGTGATGGATGATGGTCTTTGCAAGACACCACAGTAAAACAGCACTTGGGTTTCTTGATGTAATGGAGATGATGAATAATTTTTTTTTCCTTTGTTGCGGGCGTACGTACAAGAGGGAAATTTTACACTCTCATATTTGTTTCTTTCAGAAATGATGGAAGCATTTTTGATGGGCTGGTGGAAGAAGATGACAAAGATAAAGCAAAAAGGTAAGTTTTAAAGTTATTCAAAGCTAAGAAATGTCCTTGTATACAATGTACTTGTACACTTGGACTCACCAGGATGGTTTCTAAACAATGAAAATGTGATTCTTTTATAAATAACCACATTATTCGACAGCATTTCTTTTACTGTCATTATTCAGATATGTTGAGTATTTATGACTGTGGCTCAATTATTTGTATTATTCCAAAGGCTGAGCTGTACACCTCCATGGGAAGGAGGAAGCCATTCTCCAAAAATGGTGTCTGACATTTGCAGTCCTTCCTTTTGTGACTGTTCTCACAGCAGAGGATCTTAAGGGGCCCTTTGCATCAGGAACTTGGCAGTAGTATGCAGCTGATTCTAAAAAAGGTGTCATGGTTGTCATAGAACATTTTCTGTTTTGTTTTTCAGAGTGTCTAGAAACAAGTCTGAAAAGAAACGTCGAGATCAGTTTAATGTTCTTATCAAAGAGCTGGGTTCCATGCTTCCGGGTAATGCTCGGAAGATGGATAAATCCACTGTACTGCAGAAGAGCATTGACTTTTTACGGAAGCACAAAGGTAGTTCTTTGTAATAATAATAAATAAAAAAAAGTGAAATTTTATTTTAATTATATTCACTTAGCACATAAAACATTAACAATTTTGCAGCTCCTTTAAGGAAATTGTCAGAAAATGTTAGGAGTTCCCAAAGAAAGGTATCCTTAATATAATAATTTAGGTAGCAGAGATATAACTATATTTTTGCTAATATTTTGCAAAAGCCAGTACTAACATGTTTTTGACCCGTAGTTGTCAAGGAAGTCTGTTTTATAACAAGAAGCATTTATTTTTGAAATAAACGTCAAGTTTTTTGTTGTGGACAGGCGGACACCTTTAGAATATAGTGGCTTCATAAGACACAAGTTGTCGAGTTTAGGTAGCAGAGATATAACTATATTTTTGCTAATATTTTGCAAAAGCCAGTACTAACATGTTTTTGACCTGTAGTTGTCAAGGAAGTCTGTTTTATAACAAGAAGCATTTCTTTTTGAAATAAACGTCAAGTTTTTTGTTGTGGACAGGCAATATAGTGGCTTCATAAGATACAAGTTGTCAAAGTTTTGCTTCACAGGAAAACTCTGCTGATCCCTTTCAAGTGGAAGGGATCCACTTGATCCCAAGGGATCCAAGGGAGCACTTATTTTGATATTTAGAAAAGACTGGTTTGAACAGTTGGTTTGTCTTTCCGAGTTCCACAGCAAGCAAGATAAATCACTGAAAAAGCTGGTCTGAGGGAGCTTAATGCTCCCTCTCTTCACGTCAGGTATCGACATAAGTGGCTGCTTTAACAAAGGGCCTTGTGGTCTCCAGTGAGCAGTATCGGGGTAGGTCATTGGTGAGAGAGGGTGGTATGGTGTGGGCATACAGACCAGGAGCGTGGGCATTTTCTCTTTTCCTTTTAGCTGGAAAAAGAAAAAGCCCAGAAAATCCATAAATACTTTTAGCTGAACTTGTAATTTTCAAGACAAATCCACTGATGTATAAGCCAGAGAGTGTGTGTGTGTTGTTTTGTAAACCATCATGTGAAATGTCAAAATGATTAATGTCTTTGAACATCCTTGCTGTGATTTGTTTCTCTGGTTGTTTGCATCAGCTGATGATGGGATATACCCAGATAGGTTGTAGTGAAGTTCATCAATGTGCCCCAAAGCCAGCAATGTGCCCTTGTTGCCAAGAGGGCCAATGGAATCCTGGGCTGCATCGGGAGAAGTGTGGCCAGCAGGTAGAGCGAGGTCATTCTGCCCCTCTACTCTGCACTGGTGAGGCCACAACTGGAATACTGTGTCCAGTTCTGGGCTCCCCAGTTCAAGAGAGACAGGGAGCTACTGGAGAGAGTCCAATGTAGGGCACCCAAGATGATTAAGGGATGAGAGCACCTCCCTTATGAGGAAAGGCTCAAAGAGCTGGAGCTCTTTAATCTGGAGAAGAGAAGACTGAGGGGAGACCTCATCTATGTTTACAAGTTCCTAAAGGGTGGGTTGAAGGACGATGGAGCTGGACTCTTTTCAGTGGTTCCCAGTGACAGGACGAGGGGCAACGGACACAAGCTGGAACATGGGAAGTTCCACTCAAATATGAGGAAGAACGTCTTTATGGTGAGGGCGACAGAGCCCTGGAACAGGCTGCCCAGGGAGGTCGTGGAGTCCCCTTCTCTGGAGATTTTCAAGACCCGCCTGGATGCGGCCCTGAGTGATGTGCTCTGGGCAATCCTGCTTTAGCAGGGGAGCTGGACTAGATGATCTCTAGAGGTCCCTTCCAACTCTGTCAAATCCGTGAATCATTAAAGATCATTGTTTCTGTCACGAGAAAATTCTTCCACCAAGCTTACACTTATTTATGGCTGTTTGATATTTCTGTATATAAAAAAATCCCTGTTCCTGCTCCTACACTTGTTCTTAATATGGCACTTTGTGGATCACACTGCCAAAAGTAAAAAAATCCCTGTTCCTGCTCCTACACTTAATATGGCACTTTGTGGTTCACACTGCCAAAAACAAGATTAAAAATTCAAGAAAATGAGCTCTTTCACTAGTTAACCTATTTCCCTGAGTAATTTCTGACCGTGCACACTAACTAGAAAGCAGTAGGGACAAGAAGAGCAGCCATTAGGTTATAGAATAAAATAAGGAAAGCTGTTAAGTGGGTGGATAGGTACATATTTATCAACAATATGTGTGTCAATTTAAGGTATGATAAATATTTTTCTGTGCCCTGGCGCGTCTCTTCCATTAGTGTTATAGTTCAAGTAGGACCAGATGTTTACTCAATGGTGCCGTTAAAAGGTAAACATAAGAATTAAAACAGAAAGGGAGAGGAAATAATTTGTGCAAGAATTCATAGGTTTGGGAGTTTTTTACCAATTAAATATTGATTATGCTGTTCTAATTCTCTGGCATAAGTTCATCTCATAACAAAAGAAAAGCAGTATGATATTTTGCTCCTTTTCTGTAAAAGTCGGGTCTGTAGATTCTAAGGCGTTTGTGAAAATCGGTTCTGTTTCAAAATCACTTGACCTTCTATTGATGATTCCCATCATAAAATTTAGAGTGTAGAAAGAACACATCAGCTGACCAGCAGCACCAGTCATACTTTGTTCTTCAAAGTGCTTTCTGAGATTATTTTTTAAGATTATTTTTATTTTTTTAGGATAAAGGAGAAGAAAGCAGCTCTAGAGATGGGTGCCTTTTAGGGCATGGCTCTTCTGTCCTTCACCTGGTGGGACAGAACACAGCTTTGTGTGACTGCATGTATCATATTAAGGTCTCTAAAGCTCGGGCTGCCGGTGCTTAGTAGCATTGCTCTGCACTGATTTACATTAAAATGTTTTGGACAAAATGTTGGGAAAGGTCAGAAGCGCCCTTTGCTTCCTGAGGTGCTTGGATCTGTTTGGTACAATAAGGCAGAGAGTGACCCCAGCAATAAATGAATTGTTCAGCGCTGATTACCCGCTTTGTTGTTGAAAACCCTACTGTGTTGAACCACCAGGTTTTGATTAACTGCCTTGCTTCTGGTTCTTTCTGGACCATGTCCACATTGGCCAGGCTTGATACTCTGGAGTGGCAGCTCCAGATGAACTATCTGAGCTGGTTCTTGGCCAGGGTGGATTCTGTTTCTCATTGGGGAAAAACAGTAGGCTAAGCACATTGAAATTACATTACTGAGAGCTTCTCCTTGACTAATACTGCCTGTCATCTTCCTTTGAATTTGTAAACAAGAAATTTTTGAAAATTGTGAAATACTGAAGAATTACGTTGCTTATAATTACAACTGGTAGACTGACGCTCATACAGCCCACAAATGAAGGCTGCAGATCTTGGCCCAGCTGGCAGTTTCTTTGGAGGATGCTCAGTGCTGATGCAGCGTTGCTACAGATCCAGGAACTGAAGGCTGGATGAGTTTAATGTGCAAGCCTGGTTCTGCTTCTTTGTCTGGTGTCTAGCTCAGGAACGTGAAATCAGTGTCACTTATCTTTGAATGCAACTTTCTGTCATAATTTTTAAGCGTTTCTCTAAATTTACCAAGTCAACCAAGTTGTTACTTTAGCTCTATTTTCCAATACCATACATTCTAATTACAAGAGATGTAAAAGAACACCCGTACTTGTGCTAAGATCACAGATTATTCAGAATGGTTCACTAAAGGCATAAACTTCAGGGGTTTTTTTAGTATAAATCCTTTCTACTGGAAGCCAGACTGACTTTTTGAAAAGATACCATCTCAAAACAGATACAAAAGCCTCATCAATCTATGTCTTTTGCGAGATCTGATCATTGGAAATTCTGGTGTGTCTCATTTGTTGGTATTTTTTCCCTCTCTCCTTGCAGCTCCCTGCTTCTTGCCAGTTTTGTGCAAGACATTGCTGCTGTTTACTGTACTTTTAGTTAAGTCTAAAGCTCTTCCATAAAGTTTTCCCCCTTCCATCTGAGAAACAAAGTTCCGAACTGTTCCAGCCCTTTGCATATTTAACTCGATTCCAGGTTTTCTCTTCTCTCTGAGCCATCTGAACTAACAGACCAGCTTATGGCCTTTTACAGACTTGTCCTTTAGCAGTCAAGATGCCTCAAAGATATAGAATCATAGAATTGTTTAGGTTAGGTGGGACCTTTAAGATCATCAAGTCCAACCATCAACCTAACCCTGATAAAAAAAAACATCTGCATGTCTTTTAAATACCCCCACATGGTTTGGTTCTTTGGGTTTGTCTAAATCCTTCATTCATGAAGGATTTGTTCTTGTTCTTAAAGCAGTACGTCTGTAGTGCCCTTGTTACTCATCAAAACCAAAGTACTGCGTGCTCTTGCTTCATGTTGTTTGAGTTACCAGTTGATAAGGGAGCGTCAGCTTTCAGAACCCAGGGTCTGGTTTTGCTTTGCAGCCGTTGTTTCTGTCACTTACGTATGGGAAGTTAATCTGTACATTTCTCTGAGTCCTACAGGAATCTCTTCAAAATTCGTCTCTCTGTATGAATCAGACAGAATTTTGCAGTGGAGTCTGTCATACAGCTTTTAATAGTCTTTGTTGCAAGCAATTTCTTTTTTTAATGTAATAACCTTATTTCTTTACAGAAAAGAGTGGGAAGAAGAGAAAGGACAGTATTTTTAGTACAAAGGTTAGAATAACCAGGATCAGCCACGATACTTGAGGATTAGATGTTTTAATGACCTAAACCAATCAAGAATTTTGGCTTTCTAAGTCTTTGAACAACAACACTTTCAATAAAACATTTTATTATAGTGTCAGAGGAAAGAATATTTTTTTCTATTGTCAAAAATCCATTACTTACTGTCATTAACTTCAGCATTACCATGGGGTCTGGCAGGACTGTAGCACAAACTGGTAGCAGGAAAGAGAAGACAGATCTCATTAGGACATAGGGGAGAAGACATTTATTTTCTTTTTAAGGAACAACATCTAGCTGTAATGAATGAACAGCACAAGAGACTGGAGAACCTTCTGCTATTTCCTACTGTGTATACGTAGCTTAGTGGGAAAATAATGGCTTTTGGGAGTGTAAATACTTATATTGTGTATATGTTTGATTGTAGAAATTACTGCACAATCAGATGCCAGTGAGATTCGACAGGACTGGAAACCGACATTCCTTAGTAATGAAGAGTTCACACAGTTAATGTTAGAGGTATATTATTTCTCTTTTTCTGGGAGTACAATATTTCCTCATAGGGAGTCATTCCATGATGAAATTTTTCAGTTTGACATAACTTTTTATTTTCATGTTGTAACTATATGGTTTCATGAAGATAAACAGTCAAAATCCCTTTGTGTACAGTGTAATGCAAACCAGTTTTTATTTTAACTGAATTTTCAATTACATAAAAAATTGTAGCAGAGCAAGTCCACAAATGAACATATTTACTGTCAAGGTGGGTATTTTAAATTATTAACATAAGGAAGGTACTAGTAAAATAGAGAACTGTTATGCATAACTTAGAATTTTAATTATAAAAAAAGGCTCAACACATCCATGTAACTTGTGAGCAATAAAGTGTTTAATTTCTTTGCTTGTTACACTTTCCAAAAATGGTGTGTGAGCATTACTTTTCTAAGGAAGATTACATGACTCGTTGGATTACTACTAGAAATAAACTTTCAGTATAAGCTGTCATTTCCTTGAAAAAGAGGATAAGTCATTTCTATCTTGTTAGTGAAACAATTTCCAATAATAGCTAAATGAAAAATATTAAAGTAAATGAACAAACACTTTGTATTTTCATTCTATAGTTAAACCTTTTCTTTGAGGCACAGATTTAAAAAATAAAAAGTTCTCATTTTCTGTACTTGAAAAATTTTCAAAAAATCCTCTGTGGTGAGTTTGTGTATTTTTTCCAACAAGTTAGTGAACTAGTTCCTTCTGGTTTTTGAGATTTTTCTTTTTTTTGTGGCTGTTTCTGGTGTTTCTCAAGTCATCTTACAAAATATTTGTCCATAACTAGTGACTGTAAAGCTAGAACAATATAATATACAAATGTTTTTAAAATATGTGAGCTTTAAAATTTCCTATTTAGAAATACAGTTCTCTTACACCTTTATGTTTGGTGCTGTTCAACTAAAAGATACTTATGTTATTTTCCGTGGAAATAAGTTTGAGTTAAATAGAAGATAATGCAGTCAGAAATGTATCTCATAGTTTTCAAATCTCAATAAAATCTTGCTACAAATTTTTTTTTTATTGAGATTGGGAATATTGAGATTTTAAATACTGAAATTTGTCGATTTTACCACCTTTTTTACTTGTTCGTCTCTTAGTTTTTCCACCTTTTCTTGCTTTTGTCTCTAGGTCTTTTTTCTGAATTTTCTGATGTTTGAAATGATGATTGAATTACAAATAAGAGGCAGGCAGAGTGGGAGATGGGGGAAGCAGTACAGCTGTATATGGACTGAAGTCTTGCTTCTGAAACCACAGGTTATTTAGGAACAGAACAGTATGGGAATTGTAATGCTTATAACAGCAAAACCAAGAAGTTTTGGTAGTGAAAGGTATTTCATTTTTATAATAAATGAAACTAAAATTTGTCTGAATTATTTTCCATGTTGAATGTAGCTTAACATTTTTAATGTGCTCTGTTGCTTTTTGTTTAACTGCCCATTATGTTTAATTTCAGGCTCTTGATGGTTTTTTTTTAGCAATTATGACAGATGGAAATATAATATATGTGTCTGAAAGTATAACTCCCTTACTTGAACATTTGCCAGTAAGTACCAATTGCTTTCTGTAACATCTCAGTTTACCTATAGATGGTGTTCTGCTATGAGTAATAATTAATCGTTAGCCTTTTTGGCATTACAGAACAGATGTATGCTTTGTTCCGACGCTTCTGCTTTTTCTTCAGTGCAATTCCTTCCTGCTGGTGTGTCTCCTGTATTGGGCATTTCCTTTGGAAATGCAGAACGTGGTCTGCACTCTGTTGGGCAGAATTATGAAGTGCCAGGCCAGCATCAGTGTCTCTTCAGCATAACTGGAATGAACACTGCTGACTGCAGGAGACCCTGTAGAGTTCACACCTATCTCAGTCTCTGCAGGAGTCAGAAGGGTATTGCTAAAGAGCAATAGCCTTGGAATTTTTTTAAACTACTTCTTTACTCCTTTCCTGCCACAGAACTCTTCTAAGACATACATTGATGCCAGTTCTGCTTTTTAAGCTAGGTATATCCTTTGAGTTTTATCATTCACTCATCTTTAATCTTGGTGACATTGGTCACTGGTAAGTGTAGCATTCTAGTTTTTTTAAAGTTACCTTTGAATAATGTTTTTCTGAGTTGAGACAAATCAGTGCTCGAAAATGCAAACAACCGATGAGTGAAACAGTGAGTTACGTTTTAGAAGAGAGGGACAAGTTGCTGTTAGAGGCTCATTGTCTTACCATGATAAGGAGTATTTTGTAAAGCTTGGAGTGGGGTATTTAAAAAATGATTCTGCAAAACACAAATTCCACTAAGATGTGCCCTGATATCAGCTTGAGAATTTTGAAAAATGTTCAGGTAATTGTAATTTATTTTTTTTTTCCCAAAAAGTAGAATTCACCAAGTTCTCAGAGGCATGTTTGTCCTTTGCTTTTGAGTGTGATTATATATCCTAAACATACGTTCTGTGGTCCCTCTTTTCTGAATACTTAATCAAAGGCATTTATGTATTTAATCAGTTGTTCAGTTTTATTGCATGCATCTCTCTTGTTCCCAGTTTTGTGTACATAGCTGGGGAACTGATTATAAAATTTATTCATAAAATCAATTGCAATTAGATATAATTATTGGTATCATAATAATCTCTATAATGTAGGGAGGGACTGTCTTTTGTCTTAATGTATTGGATGCCACTGACAGGTTACAGTGCTCTAGAACAACACCCTATAATTTCTAATTAAAATACTCCTTTACTTGGAACTGTCGCATCCCAGGGAGTTTAATACAAGCTCCATGGTACTTTCATGTGTGTGTCTGTCTGCTGTGCTCATGGTGGTTTTTGTTAAATGGTTTTGCAGTGTCAAAATTAAGACAGATCAAAATGAATTTTTTTTTCCTTGCAAAATGTTCATGTGTATTCCAGCAGGTGGCTTTGTTGAGTCAGTAATGACTTTCTGATCTATGGAACTGTTTTGCATTAAAATAGTAGTCTTTGTGACATTGTACGTCTTCCATTATTTTAATGCTTATTAAATCTTTTTCTTTCAGTCTGATCTTGTGGATCAGAGTGTATTTAATTTTATCCCGGAGGGGGAACATTCAGAAATTTATAAAATACTGTCTTCTCATCTGCTGGAAAGTGATTCATTGACACCAGAATACTTAAAATGTAAGTAGTTATTGTGGATTAACCCCCATAAGTGCGTGGGGCTGATCACTCCCCCCCCAGAGGGATTGGGAAAGAATCAGAGGGATAAAAGTGAGAAATCTTGTGAATTGAGATAAAGACAATTTAATAAGTAAAGCAGAAGTCACGTGCACAAGCAAAGCAAAATAAGGAATTAATTTGTGACACCCATTGGTAGGCAGGTCTTTAGCTGTCTCTAGGAAAGCAGGGATTCATCATGTGCAGTGGGAGGACAAACCCTCTTCTCCCCCTTCCTCCTCCTTTCCCCAGCTTTTATTGGTGAGCACGAAGTCCCATCATATGGGACAGCCCTTTAGGGCAGTGTCCTGGCTGTGTCCTCTCCCTTCTCATACACCCCCAGCCTGCTGGCTGGTGGAGCCTTGTGAGGAGCAGAAAAAGCCTTTGGGCTGTGCAATCACTGCTCAGCAGTAACTAAAACATCCCTGTGTTACCAGTGCTGGTGTAGTCAAAATCCAACACACAGCACCATAGGAGCTGCTATGAAGAAAACTCATTCCATCCTAGACAAAGCCAGTCGAGTTAAAAAATAATCTGCTTTGTATCACATGTGATCAGGTCTTTTCTTCCAATGTTATTTAAGCAGAAACACGAGTGAGCCCTGAAGAACAGAAGCACTTTTTTGTGGGTTTTTCCCCAGAAAAAACCTAAAATTTTTAATGTTGCCTTGCTTTTCACTCTGTTGTTTATATAGCTTCTATGTAGACAGTTATAGGAGTTGGCAAGAATGAAAACGTAGCAGCCTAATGGGTTTTGGAAGTGCTTGCTTTAGTAAACTTAACTTTAGGGCAGCTGCTTCTTTAAAATAGCTCTAGTTTTCAGGGGGTTTCTATGTCATTAGCATTCAGGCCCTTCATGCACAAATTCTAAAGGAGTTCTCCATGTCTTTAGGTTAGTTAATATCACGTTGGTTAAAAGCAGTAGCCATTTGTAATCACATTTATAGTATCTCAGTAACTGCGTGCCTTAATTATTCCTGCTTTCCATTTCGGGTTGCCTGTGAGCTTCATCAAGCACGTAGCCTTCTAATTTGTTTATTCTTTTCTCAGCAAAAAATCAACTCGAATTCTGTTGCCATATGCTGCGAGGAACAATAGATCCAAAAGAGCAACCTACATACGAATATGTGAAATTTATAGGAAATTTCAAGTGTTTGAATAACGGTAAGTAATTTCAGCGGTGTTAGAATGCAATTCTTGGAGGCTTTTACAGCTAAGCAGGCTTGAGACCACTGTGCAAAACTTAATGGTGGACTAAAATCAGTCTCTCAAAAGAAGAATTTGAAGCAGAGTTGTATCACTTCTATATTGTTTTAATGAAAAAGAAGAAAAACCGCCTTTCGTGTATTACATGTCTGTGCGCTTCAATGCAAAGTGTGGTAATTCTGCTTAATGCTTTCAATGAAAGAAATGTAGTATCTTGTAAAACATTTTTTAAAATAATGTAAGAGAGAATTAAGCAAATGCTTTAAAATAAATAGCCTGAGTTCAGTTAATTATGCATAATCCGTACTGAAGCAGGTGGCTAAGTAACTTGAACATCAGTGGTACCGAGTACCTGCAGTTCTCATTATGCAGCGAGCTGGGAAGTAAAATTTAGGTTTCCCCCCATTTCAGTTCTATGTTTTCACTGGCAAGAATTACCACTCAGATGAGTGGATGGGCCATTACAGTTTTCCACACCAAATTCCTTCCCCCTTCCATTGAATCTATTTTTATTAGTTACATACTAATTCCTCTTATTCCTCTGTTCCACATCCCTAATCTGTTTGGCCAGCCCATGCTATTTATTTGAGAGGCAGATTAATTTGGTCAGCCAGACAAATGGGGCTGTGCAGTGGGATCAGTAGTAGATCTTCATAAAGATCACCCTCAAAAATATTATCAAAGAAAGTGTCTTGTAAATAAACTATTTTGTGATACCAGTATTTTTCTCACAAAATGGGGGGAGGTTGAGTCTTAGTGCCAAATGCAGGCATGTAATATTATAGAAAAGACAAAAAATAGCCCTTAAAAAATCAATACAGTGCTAGTCTTGGAAAGAGGAGGAGTTGGGAAACTGCAGACCTATCAGTTGCAATTCGATATTGGGAAATATTGCAAAACAAATAATTAAACTATATGTGAGCTTCAGGAAGCTAGCAAGGAATTCAGTAGCAAAGATTGGTGATTTTTCAGGTAGAAATAGCATCAAATCAGTTCAGTTTCTTCTACTAAAGAGTAACACGCTGTGTGTGTAAGAGGAAAAAGCACAAATAAGTGATGGAGTTTTTTAATGTGCTTTTGACAGTTATCGTATTCTGTTCTCACCAGTATGTCAGGGAAGCACATTTTCATTGAAATTGCAGGAGAGTAGCTGCAGAAACTGATGATTGGAAAGGTTACTGATGTTCACCATCAAAATGGAAAGTTTTAATGGACTGAATAATGTTATGAATAATGGAATATAGTTTCCAGTCATGAAATGATGCAAGAACTAAACACAGGATAAGCATTCAGCCCCAAACTTAGAAAATAATTTTTAGGGGAAAAAAACCCAGACAAATTGACTAAGAACAAATGCAAGTTGCCACATTTAGGAATAACAAGCCATTTGAACAGGGGAAAAGCTTCCTGTTAGCGAGACAGCAGGCCTCCAGAAAAAGGAGTTACTGTGGAATGTAAACCAAACGTGACCAAAATCACCAAATCCTGAAAATGCAGAAGTCTTTCTAAGATATTGTCTAGACCACATGAAATGAAAGTCCCTCTGCCCTTCTTAGCACCTGTATGTCCATCCTCATTCTGGTTTTGACACCATTTGTCAGGAGTAAGTAAAGCAGTTGGAAAGAGTTCAGAGTAGAGCAATGAAAGCAATCAGAAATTTAAAAATCTGATTTACAAAGCAAGATAAACTCTGAAGAGCAAAGGAGAAAGGAGATGATAAAACCTTTAAAGATAATTTGGAAGATGTGTTCCAGTCAGTTTTAATAGTTACCAAGAAAGATTGGAATTGTTATTAGTTTCTTAAAACTGCTTTGTCACAGATAATATCACGGTAACTCTAAATTTAGTTCTTTGAGAAAGTCACTTGATGGTTGTGTTCCCATTCATACTGTACAACTGCTGTTCCTGTGCATATATTATGTGTAGCATTTTTCTGAATGCATGTTGTTGTAAGCAAAGGACGTTAGATAAATATTGGTCCGTTTGTCTTGTGATGTTACTGCCCTTTTTCCTTCATGCTCGTATCGTAATCCGTATCGACCTCATCTGTCTTCCCTCAGTTCCCAACTCGGCGCACAACGGTTTTGAAGGAACCATTCAGCGATCGCACCGCCCTTCCTATGAAGACAAAGTTTGCTTTGTAGCCACAGTTAGATTAGCCACACCTCAATTTATCAAGGTATGTACAAATGAAATCACTTGTGTAGCATTTTTAAACGTACTCCGAACAGGAAAACTTCAGAGAGAATGCACACAACATTTCTAATACTATTAGAGAAAAACGTAAGGCATTTTATTGTATCAAACTGAGAGTGTCTGTGTTTTGTACTTCACATACAAAGAGGTTAGAAGTTGTGCAAAGTACCAAATCAAGTTGCTGTGGTGAGTGCTGTTTCTAAATAGTCATATCAAATAGTAATATGTAAGAAATAAATTTAGAAGTCCCTAGGAATTTAATTTACTAAGTTTAACATAAATATGATGAAAGATAACACTGAGATTCCCCTTTCACTGGAAAAATTCATCATTTTAGTTGACACTTGGATGTGAATTTTATGCTGCTGCTGGTCTTGCTGTAGTTTGACACAAGCAAATCGCTTTGGGCTTAACAAAAGCTTGAATTATTTGTCAGCAACTGAGAGTCAGGTTTGAGGTAATAAAGATCTTTTGTTTCAGTATGGTGTGCTACTCAGTAATTCGTTTCAAGAGAATATTTTGCTTATCTGTTAATGCACAGTGAAGATATCCTTACAAATTTACAATCAGACGTGTGTGAAATGTATAGACTTTATTTAAAGTATAAGCCTATACCTTTTGCTTATCTGTTAATGCACAGTGAAGATATCCTTACAAATTTAGAATCAGACGGGTGTGAAATGTATAGACTTTATTAAGTATAAGCCTATACTTCGCTAAAATGAGTCAAAATAAATACTCAGGGTACAGTACAGGATAGTCTGTGGTTGTGGTTCAGATTATGTGTTTTCTACAAATATATTAATCAAGGTGCAGGATAGCCTGCTATTGAACATTTCTTCTTACAATTCAGCTCTAAAGAAATACTATGAAATGTATATGGCGTGTGGTTAAGCTGCTGTCTGTCATGTGGAACTCTTTGAATATTTAAATATTTAAATATACTGCATGTAAGTTGAACGCACTGGTGTCTTAAGCTGAAGGTTGGTGGTGGTATCCTCTGAAGACATGGTTTACATACTTTGCACTTTGAAAGTGTAGTAAGGAGCCTGTGGAGAAATCATATAAACTTCTTCAGTTCTGTCAGGCTGAACAGGAACTAGGTTTCTCCGACCTGCGTGCCAGAGAGAGTTTATTTTTCCTGAAGCCATGGAAATCTTTCATCTTCACAGTTTTCTTCCTGTGTGGGTCTAAATAAAGTTCTTCCTGTTATGCCTACAGTTGGTAGAGATGTTAAATGTGTGATTTTTGGCTTCATTAAATACTTGGGGAGATGAGGAACATCCATTTATGATCTTTATGTTTCCTGGTGGTGACAGCTTTACAGATTATACTCTGGCCAAATTTCCATTCCTCTTTACCTGAACTTCTGAGCCCCAAGAGCCTAAGGAACCTTTCATCTTACAGAGGTTTTAAGACCTCTCAAAGGGTTTTGGCTAGTGCTGTTCATCTGAGAAATATTCTTGTGAAGAAGACTAATGTTAGCGTGAAAGTTTTTAATCTGACAATACTTGTCGATAGTCTTTTGATACTTTCTGTTACTATTGAGGCTAGCATTGACTAGGCTCTAGCAAAGAAGTGCTATCTCAGAAACTTTACCATCCCAGTAACTTTACTAACAGATGTGTGACGCAGCCAGTAATGAGATGTGTGGTTTAGTATTGGATTGCCTTACTTAAGGTAGGACCTGCCTGCTCCTCTGCCACTTTTTCTCTTTATTTCAGACAGTGTGTGGTTCTGTTGGGTGTTTTTAACCAAGAATATATTTCTCAAGGATATACAGTGCTTTTGCAGAAAGATGCAGTATTCATGAGAATAATCTCTGAAAGTTCACATTTTTATTTTCTGCATATGACCCCATCACTTTTGTAACAAAATGTGCCACAAATTTTGCTCCCCAGTGAAGGGATATGGCTTTGTGCATTCTTTAAAACATTTGCCTTGCATTTTGGCTGGTAAGTGATTGAATCCTACCAAAGAAAGCAGGATTAATCCAACCAAAAGGATTCTACAAGAAAACTTCTTGTTACAAATTCTTTTCTAGATGCCTTGTTGACAACTTCAACAAGATGCCTTGTTGAACAAGACAGCTTCTACCCAGGGGTATTTTACAGTGGAATATCTGTAAATCATTAATATATACGTGTTGAGTAATCAGATAGGAACTTGCTGCCAGCTTCTCTCTAACAATGGTGGTTTTACTGTGATTCTACTGCCTGTGCTTATTTTTCCTTTTGTTTCAAGTTGTGCCAAAATAATTATATTAAAAGAAATAACGAATCAGGACTATGTCTCAAGGATATATGCTCACTCTGTCATTTCTTTGCTATGAGTGGTGCTTTATTAAATACTGTAATCTTAGGAAAGTAGATGACCTTTGGGCTTTAGGGGGAGTTTCAGTTTTGAAGGTTAAGTTTTGCGAACTGGAAGTCGTACCAACTGTCACCAATTTGTGCCTGAAGTGATTTTGTTCACTGCCTTCATCATATAACTCACTTTCTGCTCATTGTCTTTAGATTTTATACCAATGAAGGTGAGGAAGAAGCATTGCCTAGATAAGTTAACTTTTTTCTTTCGTAGAAAGGAAACTTACAAATATCTATTTAAAGAACTGCAAAATACCCACTTAAACTCTTTGTATTATAAGCTGAAAGAATGAAAAGGAAGGTGCTCTCTTTGTAGGAACAAGACTTAAGTCTTCTACTATATTTTTCCCCAGGTCTATTTTAGTTATAGATGTCTGCAGAGCTGCAGTGTGCTCATCAGTCCACATCTGTTGTGACCATTATGTCAGTGCAGCAGCAGGTTCCATACTCCAGCCTTGAGGAAACTGTTGTGGTATCTGATCATTAATAGATTCTCCTGTGTTCCTGGCAATGGGAATGTCATTGCAAGCTCCTACAAGTGTGACAAACGTGTGCAGGTGTCCAAAAAAGAAAGATTTGCCGATCTTTAATTTTATTGTAGTTCTCTGAGGGGTGTTTTTGTATGTGTGCATGTGTTCCATCATCCATCTTTCTTCTTGTAAGGTGGTAGGAGAGGAGTTACTGTCTCAGGAAGAGGCACAGTCCTTGCTGGGGCATCTTTGCCTCTCTGGAAGGGGACAATAGAAACTGAGTGACAGGCACTGATTGCGCATATGTCTGAGCAGAATACATTTAAAATTATGTACAGAGTACCTTGAGGATTTTGTTGTAATAGTGGAAGTACAGTCATTCTCTTACTGCTTATGAGTTCTAAACATAACAAGAGTGTGTTCCTTGTAGTTCATGCCTGTGCCCTCAAGGCAAAGTGATTTACAGTACTCTGCTCTCACTGAAAAGAAGAATCCTATTCCTAAAGTCAAAGTAATGTGACCATCTCGCTAATGTTGGTTTTTAGCCATTGTAAGCACATGCTGTAATCAGAGTGTCTGGTGGGAAGTGTTTCGTCTCTTGCTTGTTTTACAAGTGAAAAGCATAACTTCAGGAGCTATTGATTTCTGCTTGTACTGCTGTGTTTGGAGATACTGAACCTGAGTTTAATCTCAGGCCGGGGCTGTTCCATTTAAACCACCTGAGTGTCAGCCTGAGATTAGATTCTGCCTCAGTATTACGCATCTAAGCAAGCAAAAACCATGAAGCTGTCTCAAAATGACCATGATAACTATTGTGGAGTTACCTACTAACTTTAGGTCAGTCTGAATTGCGAAAGAGCTTATGAATTAGAATAGAGCAGTTTTGAGAGAGATTTTTATTTTTTTACTTTTTAGGAAATGTGCACTGTTGAAGAACCCAATGAAGAGTTCACATCTAGACATAGCTTAGAATGGAAGTTCCTATTCTTGGATCACAGGTGCAATTCCTTCTATGTATAGCAGCAATAGCAGCTGAATCACAGTGGTGACTATAATATTTAGAGTTCACTAATCAACATTAAATACGTGTAGCTTGTGTTGGGTTTAATTTTTAATTTTTTTCAGAGCACATACTGTAAACAAGAAAATTTATATAATGAAATAATTTTTTGTGGGTTTTTTTTGTATGAAAATAAAATGACATTAATTTTTGTGTTAATTAGGGCGCCTCCGATAATAGGTTATCTTCCATTTGAAGTTTTGGGAACATCAGGCTATGATTATTATCATGTGGATGATCTAGATAATCTGGCAAAATGTCACGAGCACTGTGAGTATAACTAGGCTGTTACAATGAACGGGTTTTGCTCTATAGATGTCAATTGACAGTTTCTTAAATTGCACAAATATTGTAGTGAAATTTAGGAACACATTTGAGTGAAGTGTCTTTACTCCCATTCATTTGACTTTATGGCACAGATTTAACTTTATCTTATAATTTAGAGTTTTCCTTGTGGTAAATTGGAATACACAGCACTATGACTGATATTTCTCCAGTTCTTCCAATAGCATTTAACAGGCTCTGTCATCATAGAATCATAGAATTTTCTAGGTGGCAAGGGACCTTTATCTCATCTAGTCCAACCATCAACCTAATTCTGATAAAAACCATCACTAAACCATGTCTCTAAGCACTGTGTCTACCCATCTTTTAAATATCTCCAGGGATGGTGCCTCAAAAAATGCAAAAATTGTTTAAATGTGTAATAGGATAAGATTTTCTGTTCAGTTATGGTTTTCTTTATAAAGCTGTATTGAAATTTTTTGCACATAAATTTTTCACAATGTGTAAAAAAAAAAAACCAAAAACCAAACCAACAACTAGAAGGAAACCCAAAAAAATCCTAGAGAAATGGAAGTTAGAATTCTGCAGTTCTCAGAAAAATGCAGTGTAAAATATTTTTGGAAATAGCTACAGTTTTAAACCTGTTCTTAGTCATTGTCATAATGCTGGATTGGGACATGGTTTTGGGCCATATGAACTAGGAAATAATGTTTATTATGTAATTGCAGTATTAACAGATTTCTGATAAAAACCATCACTAAACCATGTCTCTAAGCACTGTGTCTACCCATCTTTTAAATATCTCCAGGGATGGTGCCTCAAAAAATGCAAAAATCGTTTAAATGTGTAATAGGATAAGATTTTCTGTTCAGTTATGGTTTTCTTTATAAAGCTGTATTGAAATTTTTTGCACATAAATTTTTCACAATGTGTAAAAAAAAAAAAAACCAAAAACCAAACCAACAACTAGAAGGAAACCCAAAAAAATCCTAGAGAAATGGAAGTTAGAATTCTGCAGTTCTCAGAAAAATGCAGTGTAAAATATTTTTGGAAATAGCTACAGTTTTAAACCTGTTCTTAGTCATTGTCATAATGCTGGATTGGGACATGGTTTTGGGCCATATGAACTAGGAAATAATGGTTATTATGTAATTGCAGTATTTACAGACCGGAAAGACAGTAAACTTTATTCTTCACTTTTCTAGTAATGCAGTATGGGAAAGGGAAGTCATGTTACTACAGATTCCTTACAAAGGGACAGCAGTGGATTTGGCTGCAAACACATTACTATATCACGTATCACCAGTGGAATTCCAGGCCAGAGTTTATTGTCTGTACGCACACCGTTGTAAGGTAAGTTATCTTTTAAAAATCTGTATTAGAGAAATTCTAGTGGCACGGAGCTGTATTGATGGTATTTTTGGAGGTAGAGAAATCATAGCACTTTAAAGAATCATTGGGAAACTTCCTGGGATGCTTTGTAAGTAAAGTACTTCCGAGGAGTTTATTTTTTAGAGGTATGTTTTCTAAATCATCTAAGAATATAGTAGTCATGTTTGGCTTGTTCTTCTAGTTATGCAGAAGTTAGAGCAGAAAGACGACGAGAACTTGGTATTGAGGAGTCTCTGCCAGAGATAACAGCAGATAAAGTGAGTGTCTTACAGAATTTTATTTTACTACTTCTTTCTTTCATACCAAAAAGAATACGTAAGCAAATACGCAGCAGCAAGAAGTGCTTTGTCCTGTTACAGATAAGGGTGTTATTTTGTTGTCTAAATAATATGACTATTTAAAATTAAAGAATCAAGTCTAGGAAGGGTGGTTTAGCAAGAAGTGCTTTGTCCTGTTACAGATAAAGATGTTATTTTCATGTCTAAATAATATGACTATTTAAAATGAAAGAATCAAGTCTAGGAAGGGTGTTTAACTGTATTCTTCCCTGAACACTCTTTACGTGAGTTTATGTGCATGTAGTTATAACGTGGCAACAAACATAAGTCCTTATTAAGATCTGATTCCTGCAGAGTTTTATTCATAAATAAATGTTTTTCCTTACTGGAAGCACCCATAATCTGAAAAAAAAAAAAGGTCAACACACAAAGATGGCTTAAAGGAATTCACAACAGGAAAGCAGGGGCTGTTCTCTTGTGTGACTCTGTCCCACTTCTTTGAAGTACACAAAATTAATTTTGAATTACTGCTCTTGGAAGCTCAGCGAGTCTAAGATAAGCCAGCTTGTGCAGATGCTCTGCCGTGTCTTCTCCTGGCACTTCAGAAATGTTTACACTTGGCAGTTCAGCAAGTTTCATTTGAGAGTGCTCCTTCGCCTGGAATTAACTCATCCTTCCTCAGAAGAGGAAGCATTACACAAGTGTTCAAAAAAAAAAAAGGTCAACACACAAAGATGGCTTAAAGGAATTCACAACAGGAAAGCAGGGGCTGTTCTGTTGTGTGACACTGTCCCACTTCTTTGGAGTACACAAAATTAATTTTGAATTACTGCCCTTGGAAGCTCAGCGAGTCTCAGATAAGCCAGCTTGTGCAGATGCTCTGCTGTGTTCTCTCCTGGCACTTCAGAAATGTTTTCCCTTGGCAGTTCAGCAAGTTTCATTTGAGAGTGCTCCTTCTCCTGGAATTAACTCATCCTTCCTCAGAAGAGGAAGCAGTTCACTCATTACACAAGTGTTGAGAGTGAATTGAGTTGCTAGAGAAGCAGGTCAACGCAGCAGTCAGTTTGTGGCTTGTGTCTGCATGCATTTGGGTTTCTAGCCTTATATGGCTTTGGTTTGGTTTATTTTCCAAGGATAAAAGCTGCAAATGGAAACTCAGCTTAGAGATATCAACCAGGCCACTGCTTCTGCTCAGCCACCTGTGTAAGGGGGGTGATTAGACAGCATGGTTTCAGATATTTGCTAACAGAAATGTACATTGTGTGCTGAATCAGGTAAAATAAACGTTCTTTGTGTGTGCCTCCTTCAGAGTCAGGACTCTGGGTCTGACAATCACATCAACACGGTGAGTCTCAAAGAAGCACTGGAAAGGTTTGATACCAGCCCCACACCTTCTGCTTCCTCCAGGAGTTCAAGAAAATCTTCACATACTGCAGTATCGGATCATTCATGTAAGCACCAACTGTTGAAAATATAATTGCCTTCCAGGTGAAGGCTTTTTCTGCTTTACTTACTTTAATTAAATGCATAACTAACGGTTTAGCATCATTTTATGAAAAACATGCAAATGAAAATGTCCTCTTTGAGGGTTTGGAGATCTCGTAACCACTCAGATTTTCAGAGGTTGCATAGTGACTTCTAAAAGTACAATAGCTGCTGTTTCAGTCCATCAGATTGCATTATTGTTGGATAGTCTGGGTTAAAAAAAAATAAATAATCCAAGCCTTCAGCCTTTTTTTTTTTTTAAATTCATTAAAAGCTACCTGTGATTTGATTTTTGCATTGAGAATTGAGATTACTGCTAACATGTCTCTTTCTCTCTGTACTTTGTCAGCAACACCAACTAAAATGACAGTGGACACTAGCACTCCTCCGAGGCAAAGCTTATCTGGTCACGAAAAGACTGCACAAAGAAGATCATCTCTGAGTAGTCAGGTAACTCTTCAGAGAAAAATTTTGCACGTAATCAGGGTAATTCACCTTCAAAAGGTATAATTAAACCCATATAACCTTTGTTTTATTTCTTCTGAGAAACACCTAATTTAAACTGTAACATTTCACTTGGAATATGTGACAATCAGAATTGTATCATCAATGTGCAGCTTGAGTATACTGCATTTTCAGGAAATACAATAATTAAGCATATAAGTGTGTGGTTTTGGGCATTAGGGTTGGCAGGATTGTGTATGAATCTCTGCTTTCACTCATACATAACTTCTTTGTACAATTCTGCATTTTTAATGTATTTATGT
This sequence comes from Calidris pugnax, assembly GCF_001431845.1. NCBI lineage: Eukaryota > Metazoa > Chordata > Aves > Charadriiformes > Scolopacidae > Calidris > Calidris pugnax. Next base: position 1,775,461 of record NW_015090868.1, on the reverse strand, counting down.
ATGTAACTACTTATATACATATATATAAAAAATTGCCAGTGCAATGCAGTGTACCCCTATAGAGAATTCATGTAGATTTTTGACTCTAAGAATATTAGTGAATAATTTCATGTAGTTTCTGAAGTCTTGGTAACATGAGAAAATGTCATGCTTCATGTACTTGGTGCTCATGTTCCAGTTGAACTAATACATTCACTGCAAAAATAGAAAGCTTATTAAAATATGCATTTTTAAAAAGTTATTAGTTTAAGAATAAATCAAAGGAATAACTTCCGAAGTTGTTGATTTTTTTTTCCTTACTACCAATAAGACTTTTAAAACAGTTGCAATTGTAATTTCTTTTTTTCCTGTTTTATGCCTATTGCTTTTATATATTTCTAAGCAGTGGGAAAATTTTATATACATATATGTATATAATCAATTGCTCTTGTATTCTTAATTCTCTAATATTTAATGTTAGATATTTCAGGAAACATTTATTTGATTTTATCATATCTTCATATGATGCTATTTTGGAAGTGACACTTTACGTAAGGAAATATGTCAAGTATGAAGTTCATTCTCTTCCAGTTATGGAACAATTTTTTAAATCCTAGTCTTTAAGCTCCCAGTCTCTTGGACAACCAGTAGTGCAGCCAGCGATGTCTCAGCCTGCAACTCTGCAGCTCCAGTCTGGCATGTCCCAGGTATGGATTAATTTGGTTTATTGTTTATTATTTTTTAAACAGTCTTGTTCTGAATAGGTTAATTTCTCTTTCAGAACTTGACTTCTTTGATGCCAAAGTCACCTTTAACGTTATTCTCTTGAAATGAGCAAATTCCCCAATTTGAGACTTTTCCTTTATGTTTTTTTTCCTTCCATTATTTGTTTCAGCCTTGGCCATTATAAACATAGATACAAACACAAATTAAGATACAGTTTGTGACTGAGGGTATTCCCGAGTTATTTGCATATGTTTTAGCTCTGGGTGAATTTTTTTGGTAAACTGGTACAATTCTAATTTTTAACTCTGCAGCACCGTATAAATTATATAGAGTCGTAATGATTTGGACACCAGTCAATTTCTTTTGCTATGGAGTTTTGGGTTTTTTAGTTCAGCAATTCTGATGCATCAATTAAATGTGACATCAATGTGAGTTCTGTGACATTTTCATACTAATGAATTTGTCCTCAGATTATGTTTATTAGCAGTTTAAAAAGCAGTGCTTGATTTCATTGCTACTGCGGAGGAGGAGATTTACTGCTCGTAAATAAAATGTCATTATTTTTGCTCAGCTTTTAATTTATTCATTACACTGCAGCCTGTGTTTCAGTTTTCAGCTCAATTAGGAGCTATGCAGCATCTGAAGGACCAGCTAGAGCAGAGGACACGCATGATAGAGGCAAATATTCATCGACAGCAGGAAGAGTTGCGTAAGATTCAAGAGCAGCTTCAAATTGTCCATGGTCAAGGGCTCCAGGTGAGTTAGTGTTAACTCTTACAGGTTTGATCTGTAGGGAATTCAGGCACCTAAAATGAGACTTGGGCACCCAAACCAGCACAGTGCTGTTCATTCTACCTTATTGCCCCGTCTCCTTGTAGTCTTGGGACTGTCTCTTTGTAAAGACTCAAATATTTTTGTCCTGAATTCAGTTTATTCCAACAATGTTGGAAAGTTCACTATAATCATTATGATTTCTTGATTGCTAAGGAAAATTATGTTCTTGGTGCTATACCTGGATCTACTGAGTCCGAGATTTCCTTCATTTGAATTAGTTTCATTTCTGGAGATCTTATGGAAGAGAAATAGAAATGTGATCGCAAATTCAGTTTGTCTTTAGACAGTTGTAGTCTACATTACAAGTTAATCTCTAAATAGTACTTTTTCTTTAAGGACAAATATTAAACCTTCATATTTAAGGCTCTATAAATCAGGATTCTGATTCATATCTTATCAGTTAGTCTCTGAATACTGACCCTTTATGGGAGTTGGACCATTTGCTGTTGTTGGTTGCAGAGCTGTTTCAACACTTTTAAGTAACCAAGATGAAACTTTTGTTTTATATTGATTTAAAATCATTAAGTTTAGTTTCTCTTAAGCATCTTGAAAAACTAATAGTTTTTTCTTAAAAGCTAACTTGCAGATTTTTTTTAAAAGATGTTCCTGCAGCAGTCAACTTCTGGACTCAACTTTGGTTCTGTGCAGCTTGCTTCTGGAAATTCTTCGAACGTCCAGCAGCTCACGCCAATAAACATGCAAGCTCCAGTTGTTCAGACTAACCAGACTCAAAGTGGGATGAACACAGGCCATATAAGTACTCCACACATGATACAGCAGCAGCCTTTGCAGAATACTGCGACGCAGGTAAAATTCTCATTATTGATATTGCAGGATAGAATATACGCTCAAAACCATCGCTGAAACGCAGCAGTAGCTTCCCTGACCATCCCACTCCCCAATTTTTTTTGACCAATATCCTTTGAGTCATCCTTCTTGATGTTCAAGTTTTACAATTGAAATTCCTTGGTGTTCTTGATAATGCAATTTCAGAGCTTGTTTTTATTTTAAGACTTAGGCACGTAAATAATTAATAACAAGTAGCTTTTTGGAAAGACCACAATCAAGCAAACTTTTAGCTTGCCTTTTTTGAATGTCTATGAATTTTCTGTTGACAGAACACACAACATGAGGATTGCACTGGGTGAGCTTGAAACCCCGTGTCCAGACAGCAAATAACTAGAAACATGTAGAAACAGGTCGAGCACATGTTGGTGCTCCTGCAGTTGACTTTTCTACTCTTCAGCAGTTTCAGTTAGATGCCATAGGTGTATGACAGCTGTAGTTTATTCAGTTTCTTTTGGTTCCATGTGAACTTTTGAAATCCACAGCATCTCATAGTGTGTTCTACAGCTTTTCTATCTGTGAAACATGATTATGTTTGTTTTTTCAACCCGCCACCCAGCTCATATACTGGGAAACACATTGGGCAGCTATTCACTTTCCATCTTCTCAGTCATGCATGGTTTCAAAGTCTTCTGGCACATGTATCTCCACAGAGTGTTCTTCAAGCTGAACACTTTTACTGCCTTTGACCATTTTGGGTATGGAGGCTGTTTATACCTCTGTCTCTGTGGTCGCCCTCCTTTGTACCTTTATCCAAATTCCATACTTTCTTTTTGAGATTTATGAAGAGGCAGACAGTGGTGCTCAGTGTTAGCATCTCAGCAGTAAGCTAGTTCCAAACTCTTGAGTAAGAAATTGAATGATGCAATGCTCACGTTTTATTCTAAGCCTGGCACAGAGATGCTTAAGAAGTGAAAAATAGAATCTTGAACAAACAGGATGTAAGTAGCTGAGAAATTCAGGAAAAAAAAATTACAGAAGAGGTTAATCTAAGATTTTCAGATGTCTGAGGGCCTGTCCCACCTTGAAATCCTCAGTCAGTGGAAATAGCCTTGTACTTAAATTTAAGAATTCATTTGTAATAGAAAAGCATCAGCAGTTGTGACTAACAGGCAGTGACAATGAGGACAACAGTAGTACCCGGCTATGTTCAAATTACTATCTCATAAAATATTTGTTCTTTACAGCATAATCAGCAAAATGTGATTAGTGGACACAATCAACAGTCTTCTCTTGCCAGTCAGTCCCAGAACACGGTCTCAGCACCTTTGTATAACACTATGGTGATTTCTCAGCCAACGACGGGGAACGTGGTCCAGGTTCCTTCGAGCTTACCCCAGAACAACAACCAGAGTGCTGCTGCAGTCACCACCTTTACACAGGAGAGACAAATCAGGTAAATCTTCGAGACCAATATTCAGATGAGTTGCTTTAAGGACATGCTTACAGAGCTGCATCTTACACAAAAGGAACTAAAAAAACCCACGTGGTTTGTTATTTTAGCTCTATATGAATACAACAGTTAAACTTTGCCCAAAATAACACATTCACAGGCTTATCAAAGCCATTCTTGTTATAACAAAGTATAAACTTGACAAGTCTGTGTTTCTCAAGCGCACTTTTCCTAAAGGGACTCCAAATGTTTGGTTTTTTTTTTTTCCATGAACAGATTTTCTCAAGGTCAGCAGCTTGTCACAAAGCTGGTGACGGCCCCGGTGGCGTGTGGAGCGGTCATGGTCCCCAGTACGATGTTCATGGGGCAGGTGGTGACAGCTTACCCCACTTTTGCTGCCCAACAGCAGCAGCCACAGACTTTATCCGTAACGCAGCAGCAGCAGCAGCAGGGTCAGCAAGACCAGCAGCAGCAGCAGCCACAGCTCACCACCGTTCAGCAGCCAGCCCAGCCACAGCTCACCCAGCACCCCCAGCAGTTCCTACAGGTAAAGCACCATTCTCTACAGATTTTTTGCATATTCTGAAGCCATTCTGGAAAAATCTTTACTGCTTTAAGGAGAGGTGGTCTTTCCTGCGGTTTCACTCTATGCTTTCTCCTGCTTTATATCATCTTCCCTTTGAATCACTGCTATTGATAGTCCATGGGATGAAGAAATGGATGTTTCCCTTTAAAAAAGCTTGCTTTTTCTTTGCTTTTGTGTATTAAGGCAAGAAGGTAGGAGAGAGAATCTCAAACAGAAAGCAACTTGCAGCCCAGAGCAAGACACATCCCCCTAACGTAAGGTGTGAACGTCTGCCTGGGCTACAGGGGAGCCTGAGCAGCAAGTAACCTTGTAAGCAAAGAGAAGAACCTTCTTTTAGTGGAGAAAGAGGAGAGATTGGGTAAAAAAAGAAGGAAGGCAAAACCCAAGGAGTTTAGAGATAGGAAATACAGAAAAGAAAAGGAATAGAAGGTAGAAAGAAGTGATGGGGAATTCTGTTGCCATTTGCTGATTCCAGTTTATTGCTGGCCTGTAGCTCACCAGCAGGTGATACTGGTGGGGGAGATGTAGTGGTGGTGAGAGCACTAGGGAGGAAGTGCCTTCAAGAAGGCCTGGGTTAAAAAAAGGTATCTTAATTTGGCTTCTGACATTGCCTTCTCCAAAGAAAGATAAAAGTCCACAGAACTATCACAATGTAGTTTGTGCACATTCTTAACGTTCTTTAACTACTCTGGGTTTCTCAGCTCTATTTTTTTCACTCTTTAAGAGTATACATAAGTAAAAATCCCTATTTTGCAAGTATTTCTTGCTATGTTTGGTCTCCCATTTGCCCTACATTTGAAACCCTGTGCATAGGTGGAGTATACACAAATGCAGTAAGTAATTGGAGGTTTCACCTACATTGACATCCCCAAGGAAGGGTTATGGTTCTGTTTAGGGCTGAGTAAAATTTTCTTTCACTAGGTCATTGATGAAAATATTGACTTGTTGAAAAAGAGTCTTTCATGTGCATCAGTCATGCATCAGGCAAAGGCTTTTCAGCTGCAAGTTGACTCTCAAAAAGAGCTGAAGGATACATAGCAATTTGAATTTCAGCACTCCGTTATGTAGCGGGAGGCTCTTGAGCTGAGTCAAACCAGAGCACAGATCTGAATGTCTTCTCTGACAAGTCTGTAATAGATATATTAAATATATGTATTATATAAAAACAATACTGTAACAGCCATGCTGTTTAGCAAGTTGGTAGTGTCTGTATTTCTGTTTCTAAATTATAAAGTTTGTACAATTTTGACTCCATTCCGGTGAAAACCAGAAGATCTGTGAAGGATGAAGATCTCCAAAGGTCTGTTCCTGGCCTAGAGTTTCTTTCCAGCAAAAGTTTAGTCTTTTTAATCCAAACTGTTAAAAGTGCTAGAACTGGGAAGTGAAGCAAACACTCTTTAGGAAGGGAGAAAAGTGGTTTTCCTGCCTCTGCTCCCAGTCTGGCTCTGGAGGTGCAGCAGTCGATGGTGTTCATTTTCTGCTGTGGAATGTCTCTCAGGATTGAGACATCCAAGTGTGTTTGTGCCCGGCCTTCATTGCTTTCCTTCAGTAACCACCAGCTTTCGGTTCACTGAATTTCACTGAATTTTTAGAGTTGGAAGGGACCATAGAGATCATCTAGTCCAACTCCCCTGCTAAAGCAGGACCACCCAGAGCTTGTCAGAGCATGTTACTCAGGACTGCATCCAGGAGGGTCTTGAAAATCTCCAGAGAAGGGGACTCCACACCCTCCCTGGGCAGCCTGTTCCAGGGCTCTGTCACCCTCACCGTGAAGAAGTTCTTCCTCATATTCAAGTGGAACCCTTTATGTTCCAACTTGTGCCCATTGCCCCTTGTCCTCTCACTGGCAACTACTGAAAAGAGTCTGGCTCCCTCCTCCTCAGCCCGCCCTTGAGATCTTTGTAGCCCTTCGCTGGACTCTTTCCAGCAGTTCCCTGTCCCTCTTGAACTGGGGAGCCCAGAACTGGACACAGTACTCCAGTTGTGGCCTCACCAGTGCAGAGCAGAGGGGCAGAATGACCTCCCTTGACCTGCTGGCCACACTCTTCCCTATGCAGCCCAGCATAGTTCTAAGGTTAATATTAAAAAAACCTACCATTTCCTGTAGTAATTAATCCCTTTCAAAGGGGATGTTTGGGTCTGCAAATGTGGTGATTTCTTTGGTCATTTTGGCCGGTGGGGGGGATGAACGTGACCTGGGCCAAGCCATGGACCGTGTTTTCCTGTGACTGCAGTGACAGCCACCTGTGCTGTCCAATGGATCCCTGGAGCCCTGGTGTGCTCCTGTGGGTTGAGATGGAGACAGATTGCCACATGCTGCTCCCCATCCTCACGGGAAATCACGAAGACCACTTAGCAGCTCTTTTATTAATTGGTCAGATGCTCAGATGCACTACTCTTTTCATCGTTTGCTCAGCTCAAATGACCAAATCAGAAGTTTTATTTTGATGGAACCCTTGTGAAAAGCTAAAAACCAGCCAGGCCTGCGTTTCCTGGCGCAGCAGGAACAACAACAACAACAATAAAAAATAATCATCTTTTCCTGTTTGCCCCTTCTAGACGTCCAGGTTACTTCACGGGAATCAGTCAGCCCAGCTCATCCTCTCTGCTGCTTTCCCACTACAGCAAAGCACTTTCACCCAATCCCACCACCAGCAGCACCAGTCTCAGCAGCAGCAGCAGCAGCAACTGGCACGACACAGGACTGACAAGATGACTGATCCTTCCAAAGTTCAGCCACAATAACAGGGGGCTCTGCCTCCTTTGGTTTGGTTTTTTTTGTTTTGTTCTGGTTTTTTTTGTTTTTTTTTTTTTCCTTTGAAGCAAACTAGCAGGAGGAGGCTTGCTCCAAAAAAACCAAGTTGCACTGAGGCTGCGGAGGAGGCAGCACGAAGACTTTCCAGCACCGTGGTGTTGAGGTCTGCTCCTGACTCCTGGAACCTCTTTAAGAAAAAAAAGCCACGAGACGGGGACGGGGACGTGGCCAACTTTTGAGAGTTTGCCCCGGTTTCTGTGTTCTAAAGGATTTTCGCTGCCATGTGTTAATTTGTCCAGGTGAAATCTCAAAATGTGACTGAAATGAGAGGGATGCTGAAAATAGTGGTATTTTTATCAATCCTGTACATTTTTAAAGTATTAAAATGGACACGGAGCAATTGTTTGAATTAGCAGGAAAAAAAAATAATATGCCAGGAATCTAGTCCAAAAACCATCTAATTTTTTTCAGATGATTATGGGACAGTAAATATTTTAAAAATGTTGTGTGAAATCCAGTTCTCTGTTGTACAGATGCTGTAAAATATTGTGTATATGTCTGCATAAAAGGAGAAGAGAGCAAAATATTTTATATGATGCATGAAAACGTAATCTGTTCTTTGTAGGTTTGAATCTGTTTCCCCTAAATTCTCACGCCATACTCAGACTAATGTTTTCCTCTGTTTCTACCCTTTTGTTTACAACATGATGCATCCTTAATTTTCACCCTTTAATGTGGGCACAAGTCTCTCGTTTGTGCTTTGTCCGTGATGTCAGGGTTTGTCCGGTGAGGTACAGTGTGTTGGTTAGTTGACTTCTCGAAGTTAAAATTATTGATGAAGCTGTGTTTGGGGTTTTTTTTGGGTTTTTTTTGGTTTTTTTTTGAACTGGTGATCATCGCATCAGGGTTCAGGACATTCAGATTCATGAATATCATCTGTCATTTCATAATTAACTCATCGTTTTATTTGAAAAAAAAAAATAGGAATTTGCACTGCTTTCTTGTGGATATGGGTTGGAATTTTATTCCCCAAAGCTATCTTTTGATATAGTTCATAGTTGGAGATATTTATGTAAAAGGTTTAAAAAAAAAAAAAGACAGTAATTTTCAAGAATGTTTCAGTTATAGGAGTAATTTGCACAAAAATATATTTACATTTAATAACCTTTTGGGCACTTTTTAACCACTTTCTCTGTGGTGAGAATTGTAACTTGTTAAAATATGTTGGAATCTTTTTATTCTCCTTCAAAAATAAGTCAGAACTAATTCAGGGTCATTTTAACAACAACAACAAAACCCATAGTGCCTTGATTTTAATTCAGGTGATAACGTCGAACATCTTGAATTACAACGTCTGGAATCTGTGACCATTTTCAATTTTGAAGTCTTAGTTACATCGTCAGCCAAACTCGTGTATCTATTCCATAGCTACTTCTGTGCTGTGCTTTGGTTTTTCAACGATGGTCTGAGTTGAGAGCAGGAGCGTTTTTGGAGCGGCACTCCCCCTCAAACACTAGCCAGGAACAGAGAGGAGTCTCTAAAATCTCAGACCTTGAAGGTAAATTCTCTTAAAATATGAAAAAACCCATAAATCTCTAAGTATTGATTACTCCTTTTGCAGCAGGAGGAACATTAAGCTGAATTTTTTTTGTTTTATTTTTTTTTTTTAATCATTTTTGTAGCGTTTGAAGCGTGTGTTGGGGGAGATCACGACTGCATTTAACACTACCAGGCTATTGATTTTTAAGAGATACCGCTGAACTAAGACTTCAGAAGGCAACTTCACTTTACAAAGAAAATAAAAAGTTCCAACAGATACGATGTGCTATTTTAAGTAAACGTTCAGTAGGTTTTTATGGTACTAGTTTGTGGATAACCAGAACTTTGGAGGAAAATTAATAAATGCTGATAGATCTGGTAATTAAAAACAAAGAAAAACAAAAACAAAACAGTAGAAGCAGTTAAAATTAGTGCTAGGGAGAGAAAGCTGGATTAATCTTGAATAGGGAGGAGGAGTTGGATGAATGTAACCAAATGGTGATGGACTATTTTGTACTATGAAGCCGTTTGATTGTATTATTGTCTGGAGGAACCAAACCCGCAGGAAGGCGACAGCGGTGTAGCCCAGCGTTGGGTTGGGAGTGGAGGAGGAGGGGAGTGCCTCAGGAGATGTCCCAGTGTTGGTGGGGGACGACAGGAGTTGGGCACCAAAAAAAAAAAACCCCACAAAAAAAAAAAAACAGGTGAAGGAGGAAGGAGAGTGTGAAAAACAACAGAACCAAAGAGAATTGGGTGGTTTTCTGCTCCGAGAAGCCTCTTGCAACCCGGAGCACGGAGCAGATGCTGATGCCAAACACAGCGAGGAGCACGTCCCCTTCTTTAAAGGGGTTTCTGGCTCTCTCTGGGCTGGAAGAATTGTCCAAAACCCATTTCTGTAAAATTCTATGTAAAGAAATCCTGCCTCGCTCTGCTGTCCCTGCCGCGCCATTCCACCCCTTCCCCAGTTCAGCTGCGTTGACTAGAGGTCTGTGTGAGCAGTCATTTCGCTTCGTGGAAGGTAGATTTATATAAAAAATTGTTTTAACCGATTACAGTAATACCATAGCACTAAAAAAGAAAACTGGGAGAGCTTTAATAGTGCTGTTAGAACTCTTGAATAGTGGTAAAATAGGTTTGTTAAGCTATTACACTGAGAATTACAGAAAATAGAGATGCCAGGCAGACAGTTAACGATGCAGCTTTTTATATAAAGCTTTGTTTAAACTTCTCTTCCCTTTTTCCCCCCCTTTCCCAGACACTCTGGGGTGCTGCTATGGGTCTGTCCCTAAGGAGGCTGAACGAGGTGAGAGAGACATTAGGTGATGCTGAAAGAGGCACGTCCTCTTTGATCAAGAGGCTCTCTGTAACCTCAGAGAGGGGTCATTCAACCACAGAGCTACCAGCGAGCAGAAAAAGGGTAGAAGATGGGGAGACTCAAAAAAACTGGAAAAAGTAGAGCAGCACACGTTTTGAGAAACTCCTGCCAAGAACCAGGCGGGCGAGTGCGTGGAACTGGCTCCAGGTTTGGTGCAGGGACTGAAGATGCTTTGTTTCATGGCTGAGGACTAAAAAGTGTGTTTTTAAAGGCTCTGCAGCTTCCCCCGTTGCTGAATCCTCCTCGATCTCTAGTGGGAAGAGGACCAGGCTCTTGCCTCTTCCTTAATCAGCCTTTTGCTTCTGCCCGGGCCCCTGTGGGTCCCGGAGCGTTGGTGTTGTCCCCAAAGGGCTCTGACAGAAGGGAAAGGACTGTTAAAGGAGAGGGTTGTATTTATGAAGAACTGGGCTGGTGGTACCTGGTGGAGCAAAAAAAAAAGAGGTTTTAGCCACCTGGAGCTTAGGAGACAGACATTGTTTGCCTGCAGTGGGTGAGGATTCGAAGAAAAGCTTCTAGGATAACTTCAGAGAAAAAAAAAAAAGAATATAGCTATTTTTATATTATATTTAATATATATTATATTTGTATATAAATACGAAAGGATTCTAGTAGGAGCTCTCCATATGCCTTCCATTTCACCTAGAGGGTTTTACCTTCTGCACTACGGTTCCCGTGTGTCGCCACCTTCTGCGGGCATCCCGCCTGCTGCCAAACACCAAAATGAGTAACCCAGCATCCTTACACCAGATATAGGTTTCATTGCAGCTTTACGTGACAATGAAGAAAATGAAGCTATATCAGGCAGGGTTTTTTTGTTTTTTCACAGCAAAAGAAATTCTCGTTAAGACTCAAATAGCACTTTCTCGTTTTTTTTTTTTTTGAGTAATAACAAGCACTTTACTGAAAAGACTATTTGAAAAACAGTTTATTTCTGTAGTCAGTGAAACTGTTAAAAAAAAAATAAAAAAGTCGGGGGGGTTGGAGGGGGGCGTTGAGGACTGACTAACGTGCATAAAACTGGGGAGAGAGACATTTCTGGCAAATGTTTCTTGAACGCGGTGATCCTTCGAGGCGCCAAGTGCAAGATTAAAAAGGCTTCTGAAGGCCAGGGTGGCTTCGTGTTTTATCCTGCCAGGGGAAGGGCTTGGTGAGGATGGATTCCTTGGAGGGAAGGAAGGAAGGAAAATTGGAGGGGGGCGTTGAGGACTGACTAACGTAAAACTGGGGAGAGAGACATTTCTGGCAAATGTTTCTTGAACGCGGTGATCCTTCGAGGCGCCAAGTGCAAGATTAAAAAGGCTTCTGAAGGCCAGGGTGGCTTCGTGTTTTATCCTGCCAGGGGAAGGGCTTGGTGAGGATGGATTCCTTGGAGGGAAGGAAGGAAGGAAAAAAAGGAGGGAAGGAAGGAAGGAAGGAAGGAAGGAAGAAGGCTTTTTAAATTGCACGGTTGCCTATGAGAGAGAATCATCTTGGGAGGCTCGTTTTGCCTGCTCGGGAATTCCAAGTGTCCCTTAGGATGATGGATTGGGATGGAAGCGTTGGGGAGGTGTGAAGATGTGGCCTTTTTCAAATGTTGAAGTCGATTCAAGAACCGTTTCTATTTTCAGAGATTTGAGCCAGGTGTTGTTCTGAGTGTTCTTAGATGCCGTGGCATCGGGAGATGTCACACGTGTGAGATTCATAGGTTTCTCTATTTGAAATCATTATTAAAATTAGATGTACAGTCAGAGGGCTGGCAAATGGTTATTTTGATTAAAAGGGAAAAGAGACTAGTTTTAATAATTAACCTTTTATTTTTTTACTTATCCCTGGTGGAAAAAGTTGAAGAGAGTTAAGTGGATTTGGATTTAAAAAAAAAAAAAAGAGGTATTTAAACAAATCGTAGTGGATGAGACAACTGTGAGAGAACATTTGAAAATGGTCTTGGTTGTCCATGAGACTGGATAGTTTGCTTTTTCACTGTCATGATTTTTAA
>NW_015090868.1:1762916-1763443 GCF_001431845.1 Calidris pugnax | reverse complement strand
GGGAGGGAGGGTGTTAAACATAAAACACTGTGTCTGAACAAAATACTGTATGGCCTAATCTAGAGACCCCCAGCTGAGACTGAGAGATGCTGCATTAATTAATAGACAATCAATGGGTAATTATTTATGAAACGCTTCTGGGAATGGTCTTCAAAGATGTCACTGCTTTGAAAGCAGTCGGTTGGTTGTCTTCTTTTTTTTTTTTTTTTATTTGGATTTAAAAAAAAAAAAAAGAGGTATTTAAACAAATCGTAGTGGATGAGACAACTGTGAGAGAACATTTGAAAATGGTCTTGGTTGTCCATGAGACTGGATAGTTTGCTTTTTCACTGTCATGATTTTTAACACTACATTCCTTGTCTTCTTTTTTTTTTTGTTGTCGTCGTTATTTTTGTTTTTATTAAAGAGGTGATTTTTAAGCTCTGCTACGCTTCATGCTACGTCATCTGCATGAATTCTGCCAGCATGATGTGCTATATTCAAAGAAATTGTACCTAAATAAAATGTAAGGTGGGGGAGGGGGAGGG
>NW_015090868.1:1748971-1762851 GCF_001431845.1 Calidris pugnax | reverse complement strand
TTTTTTTTTTTTTTTAAACTGGCATTAGATTTGTAAAGGCAAAAGGTTAAAACAGACAAAACCCCGGTGCCGCTCATATTGACGTCAGGAAATGTAGATACAGTTCCCTGGTGTTCATGTGACCATTACTAACTGTCAATTTTTTTAACTGAATAAATGTAACTCATTTAAAATTTTGCTTTTTGTAGCTTCTAAGGTTCCAGAAGTTGTTCGGTTGGGTTTCCCCCCCCTCCCTCCCTCCCTCCCCGAGTTGCTCGATGTCAGTTTTACCCCAGTTCCACGGTGGAGCCCTCTCTGTCCCTTCCCACTGCTGGCACCAAGGCACTTTCTCTCCCCCCACCCCCAGAACCGACCTGTGAGAAGTCACTTGATGTTGATTTTACCTCCTCTCCCCACCCCCCCCCAAGAAAAATTGTGAAATTTCAGTAAAAAGGCATACTGTATTTTTATTTTTCTCTTGTCTTCTCTCTGTACCTCTTCGTAAATGGATGGAGACCTTCCATTGGGGTATTGAGTTCCCTCACCCAGCGCTTGTGTCCAACAAGTGAAAACTGCTTCCATCTCTCTGTGTGTGCACAGGGATAAACCCCCCCTGATTTATGGAGCCCGGCAGGGGCAAACCCCCCTCCTTTAATTCTTTCCCCCCCCTCCTTTTGATGTGGGATGCGGGCCCTGCCCCTGGGGAAGGAGGCAGAGACTCTGTCAGAGCAGGTGGGTCTGGCTGTGAAGAGCTGCAAGTGGGGGGTCCAACCCTTTTCTCCCTTATCCCAGCGTGAACGTTAATAATTTGAAATTAATTACACGTTCAAAGAAAGGTGGGAGGGGAGGAAATCCATTAATTGAATCTGCCTGGAGGCGATGACAAATGGGCTGAGCTATTTTGACAGCCCTGTAGTTCTGTTCTTTCTACGTGAAGGTACCGAGCTTTTTCCTTGGGGAATTATTAAATCATCATAATAATTGGGCGAGCTTTATGCTACTTCCAGATGCCACAAACCCCCCCTGCGCCCCCGGGGCTCAACCCAAAAATCAGCTCTAGCAGCCTGACAGTGCGAGTTAAACGCTGCCAACGCCCGCCGGTGATAAGAGCCGCTATCAGTTTTCTTAAAATTGAACTTTGGCAATATCGATACATTTTTCCAGGCGCTTATCCAGAAGAAGAGCTGTGATTAGAGCTGCTGCTCCACCACCTTCTGCTGCCCTGCAAAGCCAGAAACAAAAGCCCTGCTTGGGTAGGAGAACACTGCTTGTAAGCACCTGTCCAGCGACCCAAAGGTTAGTGACACTTCCCAGCCTCTGGCATTAGGGAGGTGAATTCCAGAAGATTTCAGCTGCTGGAGGGTAACGTAGACCGAGGAGAACAGTTTCCCTGGTCTTGGTGGGATTCTTTGTAGCAGGGGGTCTCTGTCACACATTGCACCCCTTCGGCACCTGGAGCTTCACTTGGGAAGTAAATTTAAATCCACAACTGCCAACGGACAGAAAATGTTCAGGGTTAAACGTAGCCTGTCCCGAGGCTGGGCACAGCCCGGAGCTCTGACTCACCAGGGGGTGACCCCCAACTTCTGGGGCTGAACCAGGTCAGCTACAGAAACCCCCCATCAGTTTGGCACCTGCCGTTCCATCGGTGTCCCCGTGTCTCTGGGAATGAAGGGTAACTCAGGTTACACTGAGATGAAGCTGCCCGATGCTCTTCCCTCAACAGCTGAGATTTATTTCTTTTTTTAATTATACCAAATCCAGGAGTGAAACGCAGGAGAATCAACCTCCAGATCCCTTCCGTGCTGTAAAAACTGGCCCTTGCCAGGCTTGGTAGGTGGCTAACGTACCTCAAACCTGCAAGCCCAAGCACCTTGTCCCTCTTTGCCCCGGGAGCTGCCTGTGAACAGGGTTCAACAGGTTTCCCTTGGAAAACTTTGTCCCTGCAGGAGGGAAGAGCAGACATTGCCCTGAATCGCTGCCGGCTGCACTTTGCGCCGTATTAGTATTTATCAGCGTTGCTCAGATCCCCCCTCAGCCTTCTCTTCACCAGACTAAAAAGACCCAAGTCCCTCAGCCTCTCCTGGCAAGAGAGATGCTCCAGGCCCCTCAGCATCTTTGTACCCCTAAATTCCTAATATTAAACCCCTACCTTCTATTCACAGACTCTTACTGAGTAGATCTTACTGGGTTATTTCAGCCACGAGCTCAGAATCCAAATCATGACTGCAGAGCACGGAAAAGCATCATTTGCTGCAACACACAAATCTTCAATGGTCAACATTTTCAAAGTCCTTATAACACTAGCATTTATGAACACCCAAAATAAATAAATTTAGTGAGCTTTCCTTACCTTAGGTACATGATGGCCTTTGTGGCAATTACGGGAACCTTCAAAAACAATACTGAAAAAAACCTCAAATGGAGACACTGTGTTTTATTAATACTCTTCCAGATTACATTTCTATTCCTAAAAAGAAAAACAGGAACACATCTAAATCTAAGGATTCCATTATTGTTCAATCCTGGGAATGGAATATTGTTAACTTGGACCATTTTATTCCTTTCTGTATACTTTAATATTTCAAAATTGGAAAAAAAAAAAAAGAGAAGTCAAATAATCCCAACTCCAGACAGATTGCATATTGAACATGGTAGGCTGTTAATCACCACACAGCAATTTCCTGATAAAAATCCCTGATTAAGAAGTTTTCCCTCTAAATTTAGCGTATAAAACTCTCTGTTGGTGGCTCAGCCACTCAATGCCATAGGAACTGCTCCCAGGTTTCTTGTTGCTTCAGTTATCCAGCCTCGGGCGCACCTTGAACCGATGTCCTTGGAGGGGGCAGCCAGGGGTTTTCTCCTGAACGCCGTCTGTTGAGTGACACTGCCATAGGAACTGCTCCCAGGTTTCTTGTTGCTTCAGTTATCCAGCCTCGGGCGCACCTTGAACCGATGTCCTTGGAGGGGGGAGCCAGGGGTTCTCTCCTGAACGCCGTCTGTTGAGGAACAAGCCAGCGTCTGCTTGGAGAAGCCTGAAGAGTCAACTCTTGAAGAAAGAGGAAAGGTGGCCACGTGTAACAGAGGGAGAAAAGAGGAAGATCCTCAGAACTCAGCTGAGCCGGGTCCGGCGAGCAAGAGAACCAGGCAGATGCCACCAAGGGAGCAGGCACCAGAGAGTGAACAAAGCAGACACCAAGCAGGTCTCCACGGCAGAAGCCATCCCCAAACGCCTCGGTCCCATCAATCACTCGCTATAAAAAGTTCAGTGTCTCATCTTCAGTGCTCGTTTAACTGTAATTCTGTACATTATATACAAAGATGCACAAGGACAGCTGCTCGCTGCTTTCAATCCTTGCTCTTCCGCAGTGACGAAAAAATTTTTAAAAACCAGAGTCTGGACTTATAAATAGTGCAGAAAATGCAAATGCTAAGAAGACGATGCCTCCTATGATTGTCACTGAAAAGAAAAAGCAAACCAAAATGAAATTAGGTACTGAAAGTTAAATATCTTCCATGACACATTGCAGATTTTAACTTTTCTTTTTTTTTAAGTGTCCAATTCCTAAATAATCTTACTTTAAGATTTACGCTGCGAACACTGGACGCTGTCTCCAGCCCTGTGTCAGGAAGCCCATGCGCCATCCCGCTGTCTAACTGCATCCACCAGAATATATTCTGGTCCTTAAAGGAAGCTTTGTTTTACTATTGTTACTGTAGCTGGTCCAACACTGAGGCTGACATCTGCTGTTGGATATTTGGCTGTAGGGGGTGGAAATAAAGCCCAGTATTCCCCCGCTGGAGGAAGCCATCAGTTAAGAGTGACATACTTGATTAGCATTTTTTCCACAGTTTAGGTAACTATAATGAGAGAGACAGTATAAAAGCCATGAACTGCCTGCAACAGCCACAATGCTGGAGGAAGCCATCAGTTAAGAGTGACACACTGATTAGCACTTTTTCCACAGTTTAGGTAACTATATTGAGAGAGACAGTATAAAAACCATGAACCGCCTGCAACAGCCACAGCCAACACTGAGGCTGACATCTGCTGTTGGATATTTGGCTGTAGGGGGTGGAAATAAAGCCCAGTATTCCCCCGCTGGAGGAAGCCATCAGTTAAGAGTGACATACTTGATTAGCATTTTTTCCACAGTTTAGGTAACTATAATGAGAGAGACAGTATAAAAGCCATGAACTGCCTGCAACAGCCACAATTTGCTGGAGGCTGGGACAGTATCCCAGGAAAGCACTGCCATATTTGGACCATTCTTCTACTCTTCTCTAAATGAGCTAACGAGCTAGATGGATCTTTGGCCTAATTTAATAAGGCTATTCCTGTGGCCAAAGATCCATGCTGAGCTTTTAAGAGCATATGAAATCATTGTTAGATTAGCACCTCATCATCAGTTTCCTTGGCAAACACACACAACCCAATGCTGGTTCCACTTTTTGCAGTGAAATTGGTTGGTTTTTTTTTTACAACCTCTGCAACTACAGAACAGCCATTCTGAATGAACACTTCACGGTGTGAAGCAGCTTCACAGAATCCTTCCCGGAAGGGAGAAACCTCACTGTGTGACAGGACTGACAGCTGACGCAAGCTGCAACCTCATCTGAGGAAAAACAACCAACCCAAGGTAACCTTACTGGCCCTTCCTGTTACAGATTAGCAGGTATGATAAAAAAAGAAGTAATTATGCCACGCACAGAGTAGCTTTTAAAGCTTTTCTCTGGCTGGCATAACTTGTACATCTGCAGTTCTCTTGCTCACCTGAGTGATTAGTGACAGAACGAGAGGGAATGGCTTCAAGCTCCAACAGGGTAGGTTTAGATTGAACATCAGGAAAGAATTTTTCACCGAAAGAGTGATAGGGCATTGGAACAGGCTGCCCAGGGAGGGGGTGGAGGGTGTGTTTAAGGGCCTTTTAGATGCAGTGCTAAGGGACATGGTGTAGGGGAGGACTTTGTAGAGTAGGGTAGATGGTTGGACTCGATGATCCCAAGGGTCTCTTCCAACCTAGACGATTCTATGATTCTATGAAGCTCTGCACTCAGAATTGTGACAGAATTTCTACTACTTACTGTCAAACAATACGTATCCAGAATACTGTATTTCCTTCTTCCCCTCTCCTACAAGCTAGCTAACAGCGTAGCGAAACGTGCTTCACCTGTGTCCATCTTATATATGGAGCTACAACCCCCATTTTGACTCCTTAAATCAGAGCCAGTAAATTGTTAAGTTCAATTAAGGCTGGGCCCCTCAGAAGCACCCCGTGCAGGGTGGTGGCACACGCTCAGACTCTGCCTGGCAGGAGGGACAGGCGGCCTGGGGAACAGCGCAGGGTCACCCCTGACACGGGGAGCTGACTATGGGGCAGTGGGACAGGAGACAGAGACTCACAAAAAATAAAGTTTTTGGGTCTTCCAAAAGTTTTGAGAAACTCTGTTCTCAAGCACGTAGTCATTTACGCCAGAAATACTACCAGCATTAAGGTATTTGTCATGGTTGGGGTTTGCACTTACCAGTTCTAACTGAAATTTTTTGTGCTATCATTCTGCCTCCGATAACTGCTAACCCAGTGCAGAGGCAGTGCCCCACTGTTCCTCCCACCGCCACGCCGTAGGGGTCCTGAGGGAGAAACACAGAAAGGAAACATCAGCACAGCTGGAAACCCACAAGTTCCATGACAACCTCCTGCCTCGATTCCTCAGTTGCACACCGAGGACAATCTTCAAGTGTGGAAGATACTCTCTGGTGTTTGCTCTGCTCTGCTGCCCATCACTGCCTTAAAGACCAAAAAGAGTGTACTTCACCTAGGGAGACAGACTTAAATCTAAACCTGACTAATATAGGAACATATGGCATGTTTCAACCAAGAAGCATCTCCAAGTTGTTAAATACAGACCCAGAAATCACTCTGCTGTACTTAAACAATTAAGCAACCTCTAGAGGGAAGGTGGCAGCTGTTGAGGAACACGATATGCATCAGCTGGAAAAACACCAACCTAATTATAAAGAAAGAGAAAAATAAATCCACGAACTGCAAATGAAAGCTTTTGGCAGCTACAACACTCTGACTCCTTTGTCCAGCTTCACAAGGAACTGCAAATGAAAGCTTTTGGCAGCTACAACACTCTGCCTCCTTTGTCCAGCTTCACAAGCGTGTGCTCTTGTGCTCTCCACTCTTCCCCCCTCCCTGAGTTACCCAAAGAGGGAAGTATGAGAGAATTTAAGCCCAGAGGATAACAAACTTGTTAAAGTTTGTTGTTGCTGACAGCTTTCACATCACTGCATAACAAGCAGCTACTCAATATGTGAATAACTCTTCTACCTCAAGACGTTTCTCAGATCTCCTGACACAGTTAAGGGCAGCACACCTATTGAACACCTCATAAAACGGAACAATTAGAAGCTGAAAACAATCTTTAATGACAGATAACGAAGGCAAGGTAGGAACGTGACTTTCTGCTGTACGAAGATGAATGAGGGAAGTTGGAGCTGAATCTCCTGCACTTCTCTGTAAGACTTTTAGCTGAGAGGAAAAAAAGCTGCTGCCATCACACGAGGAATGCATGAAATCTCTAACAGGCAAACAGCAAAACTAAAATGATATTATATGAAGAGAAGACAACACTGACAGGCCAAAAGACCAGAACCACAAGCAGGTAGGAAAGCCCTTCAAGAAGCCCTTCCCTCAGCGCGGTGTCTCCAGGAGCAGAAGTGCTCAGACACAGCAGCTGAGGCAAAGCCAGTCCCGTAGGACATGATGGAGCTTCCTTTTCTCTTTCCTTAAGCAGATGAACAATTCTTATACACAGTAAACTTCTGGGGTGTAAAATCAAGTTCTTAAGGACTGTTGTCAGGACTAGGTTCATGAAGACAGACTTAACTCATTCCCCTGGTCTACACACTGAGATAGCCAAATTATCACCCTTTTTATCCCCTCTAAAAGAGCCCTCTTGGTTTGTTATGACAGGTCAGATACTACTCACTTAATGAACAGTCATGTAGTATTTTGTTTTCTCTTCACTGGAGAATGTATGGTCCCAGCTGACTTACCACACTACGCAAAAATCTCTATAATTTATTTCCTCATAAGCACTTCTGTAGTACTCCTGCTACGTATCTTAGTACTTCACAAACAAGGATTCATCTAAAAATACTCTGAAGCAAAGGAGTACAGAAGAATCCCACAGATAAAATGAATAAAGATCCAGATCATAATCATGCACTGATTTTGAAAGCCAAGACTAAGATATCTGCAATTCATTTTTTGCAGTATTTGTCTTTGTAGTACTTATAAGAACACTTCATATGCTAAAGGCACAACATCCCACAGTCTTCAGCTGCAATGCTCAGCACTTCACAGATGAGATGGTGGAGTCTGATGGACACTTCCTAATGGGACACTCAGAAAATGCAAACCAGAAGTCAACCACCAGCTGTGAAAAGATGGGCTTAAGGAACCTGCCCAGCACCACATGAAAACTTGGGAAGAAGCAGAAATGATTCCTTATTTTCCAACGTGGCATGTAACTGCCTGAACAATGAGATCACCCTCTTGTCCTGCTGTTCTCTGCCTCCTGAGCTCTAAGCACCTTCCCTGCACTGTAACAGAGACAAGAGGTTCCTACAGATTATAGACTCCTTCATACACAGCCCTGATTTACCCCCAGGGAAGGTCTGACAGTCCACTGAAAGAAGCAGGAGAGCTAGGGGAAAAATGTAAATAATCTCAATGTATGAAAGAACACAGGCAAGCTATTTATGCTCATTAAAATGTTGACTATAAGCCTTAATTTTCCTTTAAATATAATACAGTCATATACATTCCAATCATCGTGCTCAACATAATTTCATTTACAGTATTACCTACTGCACAGCAGTTTAGAGTTTATTTTAGTTCTATACACTGTACCGTATTCACTTTTAAAAAACTTTTAAAAAGTTGTCTTTAAGTTGGCTTTGATGGAGGTCTCTTTTTAAAGCTCCTGTGTTAAAACTGTATGACCACACAGATCAAAGGAGCAGAGGTTCTGTAACATCTCTCAGCACTGTGACAAGAACAATTGCATTCAACTGCGTGATATTAAACAACTATTTCCAGAAACGTCTGTGCAGTCCCGATCGTGTAACAATAGTTTAAATACTACAGAGAGCTTCAGTGCATTTCTGTTCAGGTCTCAGCACAGCTGTAACACCAAGGCACAGCAAGGCAGCAGGTGTGAAGCTGGTACCTCCTGCAACACTCACCTCTCTGGCGGCCAGGACTATGGTTGTTAATTGGGAACGATCACCCCATTCTGCTAAAAACGTTAAAGTGAAAGCTTGAACAAAGATTGGAGAAATAAAATGGAGCCACTTCTTCTGAGGTATGGTGGTGCCTGGCCCTGACTCCACGTCTCCTGGCCCATTTAACAGTTTGGTTCTCTGGAGCTGGGGAGGACAAAAAAAAACACCCAACCATAAGATTAGAAATGTCATCTAAACAACATAAATGAAATACTTTAACAGTAGAGCTAGACATTTAGTACTTGGAATTATTAGCCACTGACCACTGCATTATCCATGTAATATTTGTATTAGACACCAATTAAAAAAACTAGTAACATATATGCACACACGTATGTGTGTGTACATATACACAGATATATATATATACTTATAACCACCTCTAACCTCCAGTTATTGTCCACCTTGTACTGCTTACACTTACACAGCAGTGTCAGGAAATGCAGGAATGACACCTTCTTTCTAACCACAGGTTTCCTCCTTTTTAAGTCAGGGATCCCCCTCTTCCCAAGTGGTAGCTCTCAAATTAGGATTTGATAAAATTAATGGAAAAAAAAATATAAGATTAATACTCCACACTATTCCTTAGAAGTGGAGCAGCATATTTAAAAAGTTATAACAATAACCTTTGCTACAACACTATTAACCTCAGCTACAAAAAAGAAATAAAAAGCAGAGAAGAGAGTAAACTGTTGATGAGCTTTCTGCTAGTAATGCATTAAGAACCAACCAACCAAAAGGACTGTATGGAGAAAGTCCCATTTTTCCTGAGAAGCCAGGCTTGCCACAGAACTGGAATAACCTGTTGAAACAGCCTCCAGGGGCCACTTCTGCCCCATTTACCACAAAATTTCTGTGTCAGATTATCAATCAGACACAGCTGAACACCCCAAACATCACAGTGCCCTTCTACAGCTTCACAGCTGTAACTATTTCATCAGCCATTAATTCACAGAAAGTTTAGGACTTACTTCCTCATCTTTTTTTTTAATTTCTGCTTGAACTTCCTCCAGCTCTTCCTGACCCTCATCTGGACTCATTTTCAAGCCTTCCCGAAGCATTCGGATGCCAAAAATTGCAAACAATGCCGTTGACACATAGTATGTGTAAACACGAGGAATAACTGTGGTGGCATAGCCAAACAAAACTGAAAAGAAAACAAATGCATCATTTAAAAAAATAAGCATGAGGGTCATAATTGTTTTTCCCACATCTAAGAAACACTGGCTAGCAAAGTCTGCTGTTCAAAGACCCACTGATAAATATTGTACTTTGTTAGTTTTATATAATTTTCTAATTTTTTCGGTGAGACACTGTAGAAACTCCAACTATTGCTGGTCATACCAGAGACTGAGGTCCATTAACACGCAGACAAGGCACTCCAGGCAAAGTGGATGGGCTCCTATTTACAGGAGCCAGCCCAAGCAACATCATCTTTCCATCAAGGACTATGCAAGTCCTGCCTTTCCCCAAGCACGCAATGAAACTATCATCTGTATCGTTAGGTTAATTCCATTTTTATATATGACTCCATGTTGGACAGCATCTCTTACCAGTAATTTCATTTATCAGATAACGTTAGAATAAAATTTTCTACAAGTTAAATCTACTAGACATACCCACAAATCACCCAGCTGCACGAATCCATGTCTGTCTTCTTTTGCCAAGTGCAAATACCTGCACGTTACTATTCCCTTCTCTCCCACACTCCCCACAACGTGACCAGCTTTGATCTTCCTTTCATTTAAAAGCACCGATCCCCCTCAAAGACCAAAAAGCTACCTCTACTGTGCATCTACTTTTATGGGTATCCAGGGCAATCAAACTAAGCCAACACTAGTTCTTCAAAGAAGAAGAAATATGTATCCAGGACAAAGTACTTGCTTCTTCACAAAGTAAGACTAGTTAGCGTTTTTGGATAAAAAAGGCCTTTATAAATGCAAGGAAATTAGAACTCCACATCTAACATTCAAGGCTGCTTGGACCATGCACTCACAACTGGTTCTGTTGGTCTACTCCGTGTGCAATTAGCTGAAAGGAAGCATATTACCATGTGTATTTTCTTGCACACACTTTCCTAGTTGAAAAATGCACTCAGAAGTTACTACATAATCTGGAAATTAATCCGCACTGCCACTACCAAAAGACCAAAATTAATCAGGCTGTACTATCACAAAACATGGCAAATACATATATAAATTAGTTGCATAGCTAAATAAAAAAGGAGTTAAACTAAACTTTTATTAAAGACTGAAAATACTGAAGTAAAGCAATGCCAGAAAC
Source organism: Calidris pugnax (assembly GCF_001431845.1). Classification (NCBI taxonomy): domain Eukaryota; kingdom Metazoa; phylum Chordata; class Aves; order Charadriiformes; family Scolopacidae; genus Calidris; species Calidris pugnax. The sequence goes on along the minus strand of NW_015090868.1, from coordinate 1,752,293 downwards.
TATACTAGAAGATACTAATTTTTTTTTAGCATTACTTGCATAGAAATAGTGAAATAATCAGAACGATAAGGCAACTTATTTTGTCATAAGGGTAGAGCTGTCTCTAAGCACAGTTTGAAAAAACAAAAATCCCAAGTAGTGATCATTTGGAGCCAGTGAGTTTAAGTGAGCACATTTTCATGAAATCAAGGCGGGAAAAAAAACCCTAGGAATTTCCAGGGTTGTATAAAACAAGGGCAGTAGAGAGGTAAGAAGAAAAAAATAATAAAAAAAAAGAGGCTTCTTTCTAGAAAAAGAATAGTTGGGAACCTCTAAACAGGAAGATAAAGCTGAAAAGAAAGCTTTCATAAAAAAGCAGAAAGAAAGATTTGAAGATGACTTAGCATAGAAAATGGGAGAGTTGTGATGGACAGGAGAAAAGAAATTGCAAGATTTACAGAATTATGCATCACCTGCAGTACTAAATAACATTAAGTGAAGCAAGCAGTGCAGAAGTGGAAGAAGCATCAAAGGCTGTAATATTAAGTGAGTAATCGAAGAAACTCCTACAATGCTATCATTACACACAGTGCAAATGGAAACTGCTCCAAAACTGCAGCAATAATTGCAGCAATATATATAGCAATAGCTACACATCCAAAAAACATTTAGAGAAACGTTTCCTGAGAAGCCTGAAGCCAGTTAATTGTCTGTCTCCAACATATATAAAAACCAATAAACACTACTTCAGTTATTTCTGAAATGGACATAGTTAGAAATGAGCACACCTACACCAAAACTCATGCTGCACCTGACAAACCTGAAGGCTGCACCACTTTATGGTCACTGCTATGGAAGGACCCACAGCTACAGGTTCCCCAAGTGCCACCCAACACCTCGCTGCTTCCCCAACTCTTGGCTCTGCCAACGTCACCCATCCTGAAGGACCACGGCAGAACGTCACCTTCCACTTATACAGCACAAACCCAAACAGCTACACATGCAGGGACAGAAGTCAGGCGAGGGAGATTTGTCATCATATTAAGAATCTCTCGCCTTAGGAGGAAGAAGAGAAGTCACTCCCACATTCCCTTTGGGCACACTAATTTAACAGCAGCTAAAAATAAAAAGGAAAGTGGCGGCCCAAAAATCAAAAGAAGTGTTTAGGCTCCCAGCTTCTTCCTTAAACTCACAGCGAGGCCTAGGGAGCGCAAACACCTCATTACAGGGAAAAGCCTAAATATTCAATCTGAGCCATGGTCCCCAGGAAAACCTTCATGCTCTCCTCAAAAGACATTTCAATTTCAATCAAAATTTACTGATAGACAAAAAGGAAGGAGTGCTGACCTGACAAACACGTCATCAGTCCCAAGGCAAGCATAGCACCAGCCAGCACAGTCAGACGGTTGTACCGCATCGCCATGATGGCTGCAATGAAGAAGGTCTTATCCCCCAGCTCCGAGACGATGATGACCGATATGGCAGCCACAAAGGCATGAATAAAGCCCAAATTAGTCTTGTCAGCTGATTCTTCGTTGACAATGTGAACTGGAACAACCGGCGAGGACCCCTTCTGTAAGAGGGAGGGGAAAAAAAACAACAACAAAAAAACCCCACCAGTTAATTATACTTGAATATAGTTCACAGAAGCACTGAGCCTTCTATTTCTCCTGTCATATCATACCATAAAGTGTGACACTTTAAGTATATATCTCACACGCAGCATTAATGATCATTAACTAGATACTGGCTGCCACCCACCTCAAATTGCTAGCTAGGCACTTAGCAAGAAGATCAGATTGGGCACTGATAATTAAAGCAACACTTCACTATGCACACTACTACCAGGACACGAGAACCACTGTTGCAACAAAACACGGGGAAAGTCGCATTAGTTCAGCTCTAATATTGCTCTCTTTACAACCCCTGGCTATTTACGTTATGACCTTCACCAAACAAGCAGTTTTCTGATATAAATATTAAAAAATTGACTCTTCAAATTAAAATCAGGCAACTAGGATAGCTTAGCAGAAATACGAAGCCACTTCAAGAATTGTCAGAATCACTTTTCTTCCCTTGCAGACTCTCTGCATCCCAGGCGCGCCAAAACTTTACACAAGTTTTCATTAACTTTTTTTGTACATGCTCTACACTTGTCGAAAACTAACTTTTGAGACTTTCCAGCAGTCAAGCCAGACCAGAGGACTCCAAGTCTCAGTTAACTGAAACGTTGACTTTTACAGGGGTTAAGAGGCATGCAGTTAAAAGCCAGACCCAGCACGAGGAAGTCGACGTTCAGAGGCTTGACCAGAGAAAGCTTGTTGCAGCACATCCACCGGCAGAGACAGACTGCGACGTGTTTTAACAGGGTGGCTTCCCAGCATTCCACTGCCAGCCCCGCTGTAGAAGTTTTGGGGGTTTGATATTTAAAAGTTTCCATGCTCCCTATGGCACAGGGTGGCTTCCCACAGTTCCTTCACCTTTAGCAGTACTGTAAATTTTTCTTTTTTGGGGGGGTTGATATTTAAAACTGGGCATGCTCTAGGTGCTACATCAAGCCATATGTTAGTAGTTTTTTCATCCCTCTGTGTGCTCACCCGGCACTGGAACCCCCTAACCAAGAACGCCACTTGAAAAAGTTTTAACCCCTCAAAATTAAACTTAAATATTGAAGGAAAAAAACAACCTGGCAGGTCTTGAGCCACAACAAAGCCTGCTTTCACCTGCTTCTGTGAGGAAGACCTGAAGGGTTTGCCCCCTCAGCATGCAAGCAAGCAGGGCACAAAAAATACTTATCTGGTGAAAAGAAAAGCGTTAGTCCGTTTGTCATAACGGACCTAAATTCCCCCTCTTTCAACAAAAAAAGGGAAATCTGCAGGGCTTTCCTTTGCTGTGGCCCTGCAGCCGTCCCTCCTCCTGCTAAAAGAAGGGGAGTTTCGGGTCCGTTGGCCTCTGGAAGGCGAGGCGCCCTGCAGGCCGGGCCCAGCCCCGCCTCGCCTCACCTCAGCCCGCGGTTCCGCTCCCTGCGCCGCCGGCGCTGGCGGCGCCTCCTTCTTCTTTCCGGGCTCTTCCTCCGGAGCGGCGCTCAACCCCGCCGGGGCCGTCAGCAGCAGCAGCAAGGCGGCCGCCAGCAGCAGCGCGGCGGCCCGCCGGAGGGACGGCGGGGACGGCGGCGAGGCCATGGCGGCCGAGCGCGGTGCTGAGGGGAGGAGAGGGGAGGGCGGGGCGGTGCCGGGGCCCCCTTCGAGTGGGCGGGGCAGCGCCACGCCGATTGGCTGCGCCCGCCCCGCTGACGGCCGCCGCTGACAGATGTCCCGCCCCCTCGCTCCCCCCTCCCGGAGCC
>NW_015090868.1:1740545-1748944 GCF_001431845.1 Calidris pugnax | reverse complement strand
AAAACGGGTCCCGGTGCGCACCCCCGGGGGAGACCCGGCGGGGCCCGTCCCCCGCACGCTGTGCCAAGTCACGGTTCCGGTTTTGCCAAGCTATAGCTCTGTTTTTTGAAAAATGACACCGAACGGAAATAGGAGGTGCGACAGACCCCTTTAATAGAGATAATCAGTAAGATGCACTTCAGGGTATAAAAATACTTCTCAGGTACAAAATAATATACGCATTTAAACAGAAAACACGCGGAGGGCAGCGTCATCCACGTGCCACATTATGCGAACTGATCATTCGCTCCAGCACCATGAAAATGTCCAAAACATTCACTGGTTCAGTGCAAAAAAAGGCTGTTCAGCCTGGAGAAGGGTCCAGGAGAGACCTTACAGCCCCTTCCAGGGGCTACAGGGGCTACAGAAGACATTGAGGGGACACTCTTTATCAGGGAGTCCAGTGACAGGACATGGGGTAACAGTTTTAAACTGAAAGAGGGAAGATTTAGATGAGGTATCAGGAAGAAATTCTTTCCTTTGAGGGTGGTGAGACACTGGAATGGGTTGCCCAGAGGAGCAGTGGATGCTCCATCCCTGGAGGGGTTCAAGGCCAGGCTGGATGGGGCTTTGAGCAACCTGCTCTGGTGGGAGGTGTCCCTGCCCACGGCAGGGGGGTTGGAACTCAGTGATCTTTAAGGTCCCTTCCAACCCAAACCATCCCACGATTCTATGAAAAAAGCCACCCAGCGGTGAGTGACATCATCTCCCCAGTAAAGAATGTCTTTGCAGCACTTGTCAGGTCCCAGTTTCCACGTGTTCTCTGCCTCGGCAGCTCATTACACCAGCTCCCACGGGCTGTTTATAAACCCGTGTAGCCACCCTGCATAACTACCCCCTCTCACACATCCAACATCCTGCAATAAGGACGACAGAACCATCACCAAGAGCATTAATTCTCTTCTACTGTCTCTCTAGACAGAGGACCGTCCATGGTTTTCCCAGCTTAGGGATAAACAAGGAGTTTTCATCAACGAATACTGACTGTGGTGCAGAGGAGAGCAGGCAGAGAACGGGGCTGTTTATCTCCACCCCTGAGCATGAGTCATTCCTCCACCGCGGCTCTCCCCGCCGGTGGCTGTGCTCACACTCATAAAGCAGCGGGCGGTTTAATTATCAACAGGGAAGCACAAAAGACAATACTCCATTTGCCTCCCTCTGAAGTGATTCAAAGAAGAGAGAGACTAGGAAAAAAAAAATAAAACAGGCTTAAATACTACACAAGGCACGAGACACAGCATTTCGCGTGATTCCCCGCACCCTCCTTTCACTACACCGTTTCCACATCTATGCATTTCTGGCTTGCTGCACAACAGCAAGTGTTTTATGCATAAGATATAATTATAAAAGAGAAAAGAGCTAATTAGCATCTCTTCAGTTTGGATTAAGGTCTTTGGCAAACCTTTTCTTAGCCTGTGCGATATGCAGAGACCTCAACGCTTCCCACACTGGTAAACAGATGAGAATATCATTAAAATTATGAGCTTTTAAGCTAGAATTAGAGAAAATGTGCCATTTTACCTTGGCTTTAGTAAACCGTAAATCTCTTATTGCCTTATAGGAAACATTTTCCAGTGTTCTCCAAAGACACTTTAGAAGGAATGTTCTAAAAAACAAATGGTATAAACGCTCTCCGGTGCTTTGGGTAGGAGCTGAAGTTTTTCTGATAGAACTCGTGGGACAAAACAGCAGCCAGTGCCTGGTTGAAAAGAACATACATCACTACACACCACCACGTCAGGTTGTGAAACCCAAGCGTGATGGCCATGGATACATAGATCAGGAGCTCTGCAAAATAGTGAGGGCAAGAAACTCTCTCAAACCAGTCCCCGAAAGGTACGCTGTGGCCCAGACTTACGACCTTCCCTGCAAGCAAACAGAAGGAAATTAGGTAAGAACAACATCCATGAAATAAACTTTTATCTTCTACTCCCGATTACAGAACAAAAGGCTCATTAAAGTTATCATCATCATCCACCTCCATCTGATCTGGCAGCTTTGCATTTCCTAATGAAGTTAAGATGCCACCTCTGGCTGTTTGCGCAAATACAGGGTAAGGAAACCTATTTTTAGCCCACGTGGAGACAGAAGGGAGGTCCCCGAGGAGTGGCACAAGTCCTGAGCATTAGCACGTGGCTGTCCTTAGGACAACAGAAGCTAGACCTTTGTTAAAGTTCTATAAAGCCATAGATACACAGACACAGAGACACACACACTCCCCACTCAACCATCCAATCTCGCTTCCCAACAGCCTCATTTAATGTTACAGTCTTACAGAGAGCACCCCACTACAGGAACTGAAAAATACTTGTTTTAAGGTATTAGAAGCTACCCAAGGCAATTGAAACAACCAGGAAAAAATCACCCAAGGAAATGGTTGGCAGAAAGGAAACATCTTACCTGATTTACTTTTTCTAAGATTAGCTAGAATCACCAGACATCTGTGCTGGTGAAGAGAGGCCCAAACGTACATCATAACTCCTACAACGTGATACCAGCAGATCTGCACAGAAAGCTCTTTTCCTGCAAGAAATACATTTCATTAATATATGGCCAGGAAATACCTTCAAAAGCACCATCCCAAAACACCCTACTTATTTTTTAAATGTTACTGTCTTACAAAATTCTAGGAGTGAGCCTCTAATCCCTTGAAATCCCCAAACACCCTACATATTTTTTAAATGTTACTGTCTTACAAAATTCTAGGAGTGAGCCTCTAATCCCTTGAAAGATGCTTTTAAATCCTGCGTCGTGTAAGCGCTCAGATGGTAGTTCATTTCTATTAACCGCTCTACACTAAAAATATCTACTTTTTAATCCAGTAGCTCGAGGTACAGCATGATGTACAACCAACACAGAATTGATAGATTAAGACCTCAATACTCAACACTGTAATTTTCACCATCTTAATTAAAGATGTTGTCATGGCTCAGGTCCATGTATAAGTACACGGTCACATATTTTTTAAATGTTACTGTCTTACAAAATTCTAGGAGTGAGCCTCTAATCCCTTGAAAGATGCTTTTAAATCCTGCGTCGTGTAAGCGCTCAGATGGTAGTTCATTTCTATTAACCGCTCTACACTAAAAATATCTACTTTTTAATCCAGTAGCTCGAGGTACAGCATGATGTACAACCAACACAGAATTGATAGATTAAGACCTCAATATTCAACACTGTCATTTTCACCATCTTAATTAAAGATGTTGTCATGGCTCAGGTCAATGTGTAAGTACACAGTCGTATGTATGTCACTCACTGTGAACAAGACAAACATACACACATACATTGACACTCACATACACAGTGTGAACCATTCAGGCCTTCAAAAAAAAAGTTAACTGTATTAATTTACAAGCCAACACACCATCTCTAAGAATCTACAAGATGGAAAAAGGTCCAGAAAGACAGGTCCAGAAAGAAAAAGGCTTTATCTCAACATAGGAGATCGGAAGGTCCTTTTTAAAAAAAACATTGGATTAAACTAGAGCTGATGTGGCTGGAAGCAGTTAAAAAATTAGTCATAAGAGAAGTGCTACAACCAGCCCGTGATTCATCTGTGCAGGGGAACAGCAGCTCAGCCTGTGAGACTCAGCGGAATGCGTTGGCAGAAATAAATCATATAATTCCAATTTCTGCTGTATTAGTGGAGACATTACAGCAAGGGGGGAAAGAAGAGACTGACTGATGCAAGGCAGAGCAGTGGCAAGTTCCCAACAGAAAACAAAGGTGGTGGTCTTGCAGGCTCACCTTACAGGAAAGCTTACAACAAAAAACCAAACTCCAGTTTGAGAAGTGAAGTTGTGTAGTGGCACTTGAGAACTGGTGCCTGTTACTGTCCTTCATAAAGTGTATGTACCTCAATGCGAGTCTGATCGGAAACAGTCCTGAAAGTATCTATGTGAGATGTCTTTCAGGAAGCACCAGTGAAGACAAGGCTGAGGGGTGACCTTATTAATGCTTCCAAGTATCTAAAGGGTGGGTTGAAGGATGGAGCTGGACTCTTTTCAGTGGTTCCCAGTGACAGGACGAGGGGCAATGGGCACAAGCTTGAACATAGGAAGTTCTATTCAAATATGAGGAAAAACTTCTTTATGGTGAGGGTGACCGAGCACTGGAACAGGTGCCCAGGGAGGTCGTGGAGTCCCCTTCTCTGGAGATTTTCAAGCCCACGTGGATGCAGTCCTGAGTGATGTGCTCTAGGCAATCCTGCTTTGGCAGGGGAGCTGGACTAGATGATCTCTAGAGGTCCATTCCAACTCTGACAATTCTGTGAAAATGGGGATCAGTGTCTGTATAATGCTGGTTGATTATGTGAAATAGCAAAACCTTGACTTTGAACTATGCCAGTAAGTATTTTTACATCTTACCAGTTAACACACTTCTCACACAAGCGGCCCTCTATGAAACCGAGTGAACCGTTTGCCACGACGGAAACAAACGGGAGGCAAAATACATTCTTTGGGAATAACCAAGCAGGCCCTTACCATTCCTGACGTCAGCAGGCACTTGACATAGCACAGTGGAGCCGACAGCAATGTAATAGGCAAGTCCAAAGCAATATTGCACGATATGAATGACGCCGCTGGAAAACACGCTGGTCCAGAGGCACTCTGCAAGCCTTCGGCAGCTGTGCAGCCAGAGCAGCAGGAGAACCAGGAGTGCAGAGAAGTGCTCACAACCTGCTTACAGATAAAAAATAGCAACTTTGAGACAGACAGGAACACTTTAACCCCGACAGTGTTTCCAAAAAAGGCTATTTTTTTCCCCTCCTCACAGCAAAATTTTACCCTCAACTGGGTAAATATCTGTAGAATGTGCTCTGGGGAAAATACTTGTAGATCTGAGGCACTGCTGATCACAGCAAGATTACTTCTAGAAGGTGCTAATGGCCCTTTCTGCTAAAAGGACTGCTGAAAGCCATCATGTACATGAACTAGAAAAGCAATCATATACACAAATTAGAATGATTTCTACCTTGGATAACGACAAAGGGACGTGGTATTCCAGAAAAAGTCCACAGAATCACAGAATCAAAAAGTCCCCCGGAGCCTAGTTTAAAAGCAGCTGAAAAATACACGTTCAGCACAGGATGGCAGTGAAGCTTTCTAACATTTATATGGCTGCACTGTAATAGCTGGAATACTTGCCCGTGTCCTCGCTCTGAGAATCTCTGCCAAGAGCACGGTGCACGTGCTGAATCCATGATGGGAGTGACCCTCCAAGGAACTCAGCTCGGAAAAGCCAGATCAGCAGAAAGCCGTTCCAGAGCACAGAAACCACATAAAAGTGAGTAAACCACCTGTGGGAACAAAAAGAGGCTTCATTAATGTTCTCATCATTCCTTAGTTGGAAATGTAGCTGCAGGACAGGCTTGCCTGATGGTGAGTACATGACCTTTTGGCTCCCACATCAATAAGTAGACAACTCGGGCCTCCAGTGGCACCAAGCAGGAATAACCCTAACACCTTCCTCCCCCAGTGAAATGCTGCATAGAATAACCTCTAATTTAGCTTACCTTACTAACCATAGCTGCACTAAAGAGAAGAAAGTGTAAACCATGCATTGCAAAGGTATTCCTCAACACTTACAACTAATCATGATGTGCACAACCTTTTCTTTGTAATTTACACCACTAAAAGCATTTCCATATTAATGTTCTGGGCATTTCCAGGCTGTTGTGCCTAGCAGCACTCCCACTTTCCTTAGTTCTCGTGGATGCATTACACAACTTGTTAAAGTTCACAAATGAGAAATTCGGATGGTAAAAGGCAACCAGAAGTAATTAGTCAGTTGTTCACCAAGATATCTTGTCCTTCTGCAAATCCAAGGTCTGCAACAATCATATAGAAAAAAAGGAGAGACTGCCAGAACCACTGGGTGACTACAAGGCAAGACCACATTTTTTTTTTTTAATAAAACAAAGTATCCCTCAACTTCATAGTACACTTATAAAAGCACATCATGCATTACTGAAATGCAATTACGGTCAAGACTGGTAACTGGAGGGACTTAAACAGCCTTATGATATCCAGCTCAAACTAGGTGATGCAGTATTTCCTTTGCTTTTAAGATTAGAAGTCCTTTTGGCTATGAATAAAAATCAGAACCTCTGGAAACACCTGCAAAGTGATGAAATATGTACCATGAGAAGACGCTGACAGCCTTGTCTTGACAATGTAACTATCAGTGCAAAACTAGGATATAACTGTATAGTCAGAGAAAACGGTATTTCTCTGGAAACATGCAAACTCTTCTTTTGGGGGAGTGCAGGGGTACAACACCCTTGCTTAGTGAAAGTACCGTGACCCCCTCCCAAAGCACCTCAGGTGACTCTCAACAGCAATACAGAGGCCAAATCAGAACCAGAGAGACAGCGAGCATCCCTTCATGCTCCAGAGCACCCTGCCCATTAGCAGTTGGAATCCCCTTCACATGATCCTTTCTCCTCTCCAGTTCCTTCTCCCACCAAGCAGAAAAGCACCATTCGCTCTGCTGATTTGCAACAGAAGTAAAATTTAGCCCCTCTCTTGTTTTCTGCTTCAAAGAAAACTTTTATATTGATAAAAACTCCACCTCCAAGTTTTCCAGCTCCTTCCCTGCTGTCCTGCTACTCAGTAGACTTCTTTCTCATCACTCACCACAGAACTTTCTCCACACACGTTGCTTTTTGCTCCCAGCAGACAAACAAGCCCTTCCAGCTTAGCAGAGACGTGCCCTGCAAGCATTCTGCAATCCCAATTACGCTGGGGATGTATCTGGCCTACAGAGCAATCCAGCACTGCCCTGTCACCCCTCAAGGACACAAACGTTCAGTATTTGCCAAACCAACCTGAAATGAATCATAACATTTGACAAGATGGAAGAGCAAAGTTAAAAACAAGCCCAGGCTAACGAAAATACAGTGCTTGTTTGGAAACAAGGTGCAGATGAATGGAAACACAAAATGCTTCAATGACTACCATCAGGATCCTCTCTGTTCTTTCAGCTGGCAAGGTTACAGGTTCACTGCTCAAGCAACAGAATTGCTTTGTAGATGTTGAGAGCTCAAGACCAATTCCCTGAAAAAGCCACCTTGTTCAGACACCATCTTCCCTAAAAAGAGGTGGTTGGAAACTTCTTTTGGAGAAAGGACAACTCAAATGGAACCTACCTTAATAATGTGGCACTTCGCAGTACACTGCAATTAAGACAAAGCCTTAACGAGCCCTTATTTTTGCTGAGGGTACCACAGAGCATAAACACATCCCTGGGTATTTTCTGTAACCAGAAGCCTGATAACTACAACACTACATTACAACCTTTCAATGAATAACATGCTGTGTCACAAAACTTTTTTACCACTCGGTTTGCAAGCTATGGATATGAAATGTGTCAGTGCTAACAAGATCATTACAATGGGAGTGATCAGATCTTTGGGTTAAGTAGCCATCCAGTGTTGTCCTACTGGCCAGGCAAGAGCCTGTCGTGCCTAAGTCCAAGCCAAAGGCTAGTTCTAGTCACAAATCTCAAATTATCAAAAATGATGAAATCCCAGTAATGAATAGAAAGCTGTAAGTGGGTTTCCCCCCCACACACTTTCATCCTATTAAACATCAGTAAGAGATACATTTGGATAACACAGCTATTCTTTTGCCTTATTACACAATCACAGAATGGTCAGGGTTGGAAAGGACCTTCAGAGATCATCCAGTCCCACCCCCCCATGAAAGCAGGGTCACCCAGAGCAGGTTTGACAGGAACACATCCAGGTGGGTCTTTAGTATCTCCAGAGGAGACTCCACACCCTCTCTGGGCAGCCTGTTCCAGTGCTCCATCACCCTCAATGTAAAGAAGTTTTTCCTCATGCTGAGATGAATTTTCAGTGTTCCAGCTTGTGCCCGTTGCCCCTCGCCCTGTCCGTGGGCTCCATTGAGAAGAGTCTGGCCCCATCCTTAAGAGGTTGTTCACGCCGAGTCCTGGCCGTTACTAGTATGCTAAGTCACATTTTAAAAAGAATCCTTGAAGGAGGAAGACGACTGAAAATCGGTTTAAGCCAGTAAACCTGAGGTACATTTGCGCAGTCTCGCTCAGGAGACACTACTCCCAGGTCCCCCACCTCAGCCTTACAGGAAAGGCTGGTTCTGCAGACACCGGGATTCAAGGGAATTAGGTTTTTGCTCCAATTTGGGAGACGTGGGCTCGGTACCACCACCGTCCCTCCGCTCCCCCGGCTCCCTCAGGGGAGCAGAAATGGCGGCGGGGGCCCGCCCTCCGCACCGCCCCTCTCCCTCACCTCTTGGGCACCTGGAGGAGGCGCAGCCAGGCCGGGCCCTGCCCCGAGCCGCCCTTCGTCTTCCCGTAGCGGATGAGATCCTGGA